>NC_062544.1:249762583-250065613 GCF_016906955.1 Phacochoerus africanus | reverse complement strand
TACCTGTTATATAGTAGAGTCACATTCAGTATTTGTGAATAATACATGAAGTAGGAGCTGTTATTATTTTCAACCATCTTTTCCATGTTCTCTTCTATGAAACATAGGTATTTTCTACCTGAAGCCTGCTTAGCAACATCTAACATATTGTACATGCTCAGTTGTTATAAATATCTTCACTTTGTCATATGTAAAATGACCATTTATAAAACCTTAAAATCATTTAGTTCTCTAATTTTAATAAGAATAATTTAATTGTGATTATTCAAAAATAATTTAAATGTTGTACTATCTTTGGATCATTGTTGATACTATCCTACAGAAAATGGGCATGAATTTATTCTTAATCTGTATCATTTCTTTATTATTCACTGGAAGCTAATTGCTACTCAAAATAGATTTCTAATAACAGTTAATTTTTATTTTAATTTGCTTCTTTCAAATGAGAGTGAATGGCAGAACTTTAACTTTGATATCTAGGCTGTGCTACCCCATTACTTTACTGCCAAAATTGTTAATGAATATAGAAGGACCCTTTTGCCAAGTAATTTTGCTATTTTCACTAAAGTCTTTTGAGTTTTTAAAAGTGTCCTTTGTTTTTCTGGCAGTCAACCATTTCCCCATTGTTTATATAGCAGTGATAATATATTTCATTTCAAATTCTTATTATATTGAACTTTTCTATGTCTTGTTAAATTTGTATAGTTTTCATTCTCTGCTACTTCCTACATAATCCTATTCTTCTCAACTAAGTCTCAGTTATGGAATTTCCATTCCCTACAACTGATAGGGAAGCCTTTTCTTTTATAACCTCTTTGAGAAAACAGGTCAGTCCATCACAGTGTTGAATTTATGCATCTTGGGTTCTTTCATCTACGATGATGTCCTAGAACCACAATGTTCTGCCTCAAGATCTCTTATCAGATTTAGACATGCTACCTATTTTCTCTTATCTATCTTTCAGCAACCTGAAGGATTTATCTGGTCTCCTTTTCACTATATATGTGCCTGGCTAAGGAGATGGCATAATTTTCCATGCTGTACACTGTACTCTACTATTATCATTCCAAATAAAACTTTTCCTTTTTTTTTTTGTTTGTTTTTTAGGGCTACACCCATAGCATATGGAAATTACCTGGTGAGGGATTGAATCAGAGCTGTAGCTGCCAGCCTACATCACAGCCACAGCAATGCCAGATCCAAGCCACATCTGTGACCTACACCATAGCTCATGGGCAACACAGGGTCCTTAACCCACTGAGAGAGGCCAGGGATCGAACCAGCATCCTTATAGATATTAGTCTCGTTTGTTACCACTGTGCCACAACAGGAACTCCCAAAATAAAAGTTTTAATTTTATTTTTGTTACAAAGAATTAATGCTAATTATAGTTGGTAAATAAATAAGCAAGAGATTGGAAGATAAGCAAGAGGAAATAACAAGACCCCTCACATTCTTATAGCAGAAGAATCTAGCTTAGACATTACTATGGGAGCAAACAGGGAGTACAGCTCGCTAAATCTCTCCAAAAAGCAAGACTTGGAAGAAAGCACTTTTGTGAAAGGAAAGATCGGCACTGTTCATGTGAGCCACATATGTAATTTTAAATTTTCCAGTAGCAATATTTTAAAAAGTTATTTTTAAAAGGCAGCATTAATTAAAATAAAATACTGAACTCAGTATAGTATATCCAAAATATTATCATTTCAAAATATAAACAATATGAATATTATTACTTAGGTGTTTTATATTCATCAACTGCTAGTCTTTAAAATCCAATTGTATTTTCTACTTACAACTTCACCTCAGACTAGCCACATTTCAAGGGATCAGTTGCCACTGATGTGTAGTGGTTGTCATATTGAGTGTAGCTCAAGGTAAAATATATACAAAGTAAAGAGCACTCTTCTTTGACTAAAGAAAAAAATTTACATATCTAGAGACATCATCTAGGAGAGTGCAGCCTAATCTAGATTTTCCTCCTTAAGTTTACTCTCAGTGAGGTAGTCATTGCTCAGGAAATATTCTGATTTTAGGAACTTCTACTTTTCTGATCTTCTTGCCCACAAATCTTTGAATCTACTCAAAGGAAGCAGAAGAGAAATGCTGGAACAGGATTTGCCACCTGTCAGAGCTACTTACTGTCTAACTAATGGTAATTTTGACTTTCTAAATCTCTATTTCTTTGCCCATAAAATGGGATTCAGAATATTTCTTTCCTCATAGGATTGCAGTGGAAATTAAATGACATCATGAGAGTAAGAGATAAGCATGGCACTTCTATCCATAATTATTGCTCAATAAATGTTAACTGGCATTATCCATTCTTCCAAATTTCAAAGCTCATTTAACCTAACTGTATATTAACAATGTTGGCTCATAGTAGAGCTTCAAAAATGTTTGCTTATGGGAAGTGCCTATCAAATGTCAAGTAGTTTTTATTTTAACCAGTTTTTTTAAACCAGTTTCAGTTATTTTGATTTTTTATGAACCTTGGAAAATCACCACTTACCTGATAATGGTGGACAGTCATGGAGGTGATCTTTTCCTTTTCTTAACTTCCTGCTCTTCCTCCCTCTGATAGCACAGTAAGAAAATAACAAAGACAGTGAGTTCAGGATCCAGTGTTGCCACTGCAGCTATGGCGCAGGCTGCAAATGCAGCACTGATTGATTCCTGGCCCAGGAATTTCTACATGCTGCAAGTGCAGCAAAAAAAAAAAAAGAAATGAAAGGAAGAAAGAAAGAAAAGAAAAGAAATGAAAGAAAGAAAGAAAGAAAGAAAGAAAGAAAGAAAGAAAGAAAGAAAGAAAGAAAAGAAAATGACAAAGATACCAAACACTAAGCTGTACCATCATCTGCACTAATGATGGGAAAAACTGACAATGTTTTCCTCCTGACCATGCAAAAAGTTCTAATAAACCTAGGGTTTTAACATAAATATATTAGATTATTGGGTTTTATTGAACAGTGTGGTTATAACTCAATCTGCTTGAGTGTAAATGTACATGCCATGTAGTTTATATACTTTTGATTCTGTACAATGCCTCTGGTTATTCTCACTGTCGTAATAGTCAGATACATTTATTTCTCCAGGAAGAAATGGATGTGGATTTCGCTGATGATAGACTTGTCTCAACTTTTCCCCTAATAGTAAAAGTTCAGTTTCTCTTTTTATTGTATTAAGAGCAGAAATAATTTTTCCTGATAAAATGTAAATGCGGTTAACACATCCCCTATCTCATCTATTAAAGAGCTTGTTGACTTCAAACTTGTTTATTGTACCCATTCCTACCCTCCCCTTCATTTCCCATCATTTTATCTTGACATTTTTAGTATTCTCCTTGTGCTAAAGTTTCTTTCTTCAATAATTGATAAGATAAAGAAACCTAAGACTTCATGACTAGTTCATTTTTTACTCTGATGGTTCTGCAGCCATCATTTGCAGCAGAAAGCACATTTTTTCCCTGAGGCCAAAACAATTATTTGTGACATCATAAAGAAGTTAAACTGGCACATGTGAAAAATGCTTGATTCATTTCACTCAATGAAAAAGCAGCAAAAGGTTAAAGGTCTTTTTGTAAGTGGTATTAGGAGATATTGAACAAAAAGAATATGTAGCTACAATGCATAGAAATAACTTTAAAAAATAAGCACAATTTTACTTCTTGAAATCCGAGCAATGGTCAGTCAAAAAGCAATTATTACTGCCAAAGAATGAAGAGGGATGCATGCTTTCTGCTTTGAAGAATGCCTGACTCTTTCAGTCGTTTCAGAGAATAAAGCATGCAATCAATAGCAGTATATAAAAGACAGATATGATGGTATAAAAGGATAGGACCTCGTTCTTTCATGCACCCCTGGAATAGCACATTCCCAAGCCTGTGTATAATACAAATATAATTAATATGCCGACAACAGAGTGTTAAATAAGCCACATCAACCTAACACAGCAGCACTTAACATAGGGACAAATGCACAGACCACTTGTTCTAATATACAGATTACATTGCTGTTGAGGTCATTGTTAAAGTCTGTACCAGTATAATGAGGGAGAACAGTGTATATGGAAATATTGCTCTGGGACAGAAGATTCCTGGATTTTCCCCTTAGCTACACTAAATGTCATATCATTGAACTCAAATTCTCTTCTTGAGTTTCAGTTTCCTCATCTGTAAAATGAAATAACTGTATTAGATGCTCTTTAAGGTCTTTTCCAGCACAAACCTTCCCTAATTTTTTTTTTTCACACCCATGACATGTGCCACAGCCATAACCAGAACCACAGCAGTGACAATATCAGATCCTTAATCTGCTGGGCCATGAGGGAAATCTAACATTCCCTAATTCTAATGCTGTTACAAACCTGCTTCTGGTCCCCATGGAGAGGATATAGAACCCACCTTCAGTGAACAGTGAAGGATAAATAGGCAAAAGTCTACTCAGGTTCTTGTTTATATGTGAATCACTGTCTCTAATTAATAATAAGTCTGTATTATTTTGTTGTTCAGGAGAGAATAAGTAGAAATAACTTATATAGTAACTTATATAGTCCTTTTAGTTTATCAGCAAGTAGTAAGTAAGCCTTAAATTGTCTTGCTTTTTGCAACCAAATACAACGCTTTGGTAGATTCTGTATCACTTGGTGTTCATTAAGCATGGTTTTCAAATTTCTGCTCCTTCCGCTGATGGCATTTTATTATCTTATTCTTCCTCTTGCCCAAGTTCTTCCCATCTGCAACCTTCTATTATTCCTTTAGAAGTCAGCTCAGATCCAATCCAATCAAATTCATTTCTCAGCAAGTTATGCAAAAAGCACAGAAAATATGAATCAATAGTAGTGAAAGCTAAATATTAAGTGTTAACATGAAAAAAAGAGTTCATTGTGATGGCACGTATGATTTTTTTTATTGTTATTTCCCCAATACAATTTTTTTTTTCTACTGTACAGCATGGTGACCCAGTCACACATACATGTATACATTCTTTTTTCTCCCATTATCATGCTCCATCATAAGTGACTAGACATGGTTCCCAGTGCTACACAGCAGGATCTCATTGCTAATCCATTCCAAAAGCAATAGTTGATTTTAAGTTGTGTCGGAGTGTTAATTCTGAGGCAGAGAGATATATGCTAAGAGAGATAATGGGTGGTACACCTCAAGAGAGAACTGCTTCCATAGTAGAGCATTGGGGTGCTACTCTGGTGACCTCTAGTTTGGACCTGTTCTTTCTGCATTATTACTCTGCTCTTGCCTTTACCAAGCTAGGTTGCTTGGGCTTTTCTCATCCATGTACTGATATCTAGCCAAAGAAAAGGCAGAGTGGTATGTACTGTGTGATGTAATGTGATGTGTGTGTGTGTGTGTGTGTGTGTGTGTGTGAGATTTAGTGATCTTTTTGCCTAAGCAATCCCATTTAGGCTAAGTATCTGGAAGATTTGACTTTCTTGGCTAAACTGAGCATTAAAGTGCTTTGTTGAACAGAAGAGCTGTTAGTGCCTGGAGTTGAATAATGATTCTCCCATAGACAGAAGAATCTGCCACCATCAGTGTTTCTATTAAATTGCATTTTTTTTCTCCTTTACACTTAAAATATATCTCCTATCACTTGGAGCAATATGAATGAATCTCTATTGCTTGCAACCACAAAGACCATCTAAAATAATAAATATATGTTGCTTTATTTCAAAGTTTGTATATCTTGGGATGAGGGGAGGAAAGAAATGGACTGTACCTTATCCAATGATAATTGTTCCTGCGTGATTATTATAGGCAAGCAGAGGACCTATTTTCTAATAATGCATTAATTTAAACATTAATTCCTTATGGTTGACTACTGCTCTTCTATTTGCAGGGCAGATGCTCCTATTTCAAATTACATATGGTGAATAATTTGCAAGTGACTGAAGTGAGAAATGAAACTTGGATTGGTCTAACTCCTAGCCCCCTTTCCACTGCATCCCATAGCCTTTGAACCTAAAAGACCTTAGGTTATCTGACATTATGTCCTATTTTCCACTCCCCTCAACACACTTAGATCTACACCAGTCACAATGGCCCTTTCCCTGTTTCTTGAATACATCAAATGATTCACTTCTTTAGGACCTTTGCACGTGCTGTCCCCTATGCCTGGAAAATCTTCAGATATACACTCAAATTTATTCAAACCTCCAATTAAAATTTACCTCCTTATAAATTCATTCTTTGATTATCCATCCCAAGTTAGGACCACCCATTACCCTCTCTTCCCTAATATTTCCTTCTGTGTGTGTGTGTTTTTTGTTTTTTTGTTTTTTTTCCATAGACCTCAGCACTATCTGATATCTCATGTTGACTGGTTTTCTCTC
The DNA here is from genome assembly GCF_016906955.1 of Phacochoerus africanus. Taxonomy (NCBI): domain Eukaryota; kingdom Metazoa; phylum Chordata; class Mammalia; order Artiodactyla; family Suidae; genus Phacochoerus; species Phacochoerus africanus. Next base: position 250,059,265 of record NC_062544.1, on the reverse strand, counting down.
ATTATTTTAAAAATACAGTGCCTTTGAAGTAAGCTTCATTAAATGCAGAAATTTTCTCTTCTGGTCACTACAGAATCCACAAAAACAACTACAGTGTCTGTCATAGAGTTGGTTTTCACTAAACATTTATTGAATTAATGAAGCACAAAATTAGTATAGGAAAATAAGTTTAAATTCTCATAGCATTCATCAAAAATAAGCCAAGAAAAAAAAAAAAAAAGAACAAGCAAGTAAAATCTCCATGACTCTATAATTTACTTCTAGGTTTTTTTAATGAATCTGATGACACTGATCCTCAGTAGCTGGGTAGCAATAAGCTTTTGCTCTCTGGTTATTTAAATAGCAGTATCTCTTAAAATGACATATTATTTAGATCAATACTGTTTTGAAAGAAAAAAGATAAACTAGTCCCTTGAGTTTCTGATAACTTTTATATGAGTCAAAAAATATTACAGTTGAAAACATTCATTTAGCCACTAATTCAATTGATTTTTAAATCCTCTGAAATTATGCCATAAACATTTAAAAAATTATAAAATACCTTTTTTGACATGTTAACAGCAATGGTTATGTGTATAAAGCAATGTTTAAGTAATCTTAGTAATGGGTTATTTAGAAAATACACAGATTTTCCTTCTCTATTTAATCTAAATTGAATCAGATTTTGCAAGTAAGCACTAATGGCAGTTTAAAAGCCTAGTAAAAGCAGAACAAGTGCAGAATGTTATAATACCTTATGCTTCTGTAGTTTTTCCCTTGACTGAATATAAGAACAGTGTTAATGCAGTATTTCTCGCCTGCCTGTTTATCAAACCATGGTAGGGTCAGGCTTTCTGGGACTAAACTGGTAGCCTTTGAGTATAAAGAATGTCAGGTAAATGGATGTAAATTGTCTGTGTCCTGACCTGAGGGCTCAGACACAGCATCAAGGGACAAGTGTTCCACAAAACCCAGCCCATTAACCAAGAAAGCCCTCTGCCTGTGTATAGGGACAGAAGGTTACCAACAGCTTGCAAGTAAAAACCTCACTGTCACTTAGTCACAATTTCTCTTCCAAGTGTAAAAGAATGCATTCTGTGAACCAACATTATTCAGCTTGCAAATTCTGTCTGCTGAGTTCTAAGACACTGACTATACACCTAAAGGTCTGATTAAGAAGGAAAAATAGGGTAGTCTCTAGGGGCATACTAATTTCAAGCTTATGTGAGTGTTCCCATAGATAAATTTACCAAGGTTACAATGTGCTTGCTTGGCAATTTATCTAGATTACTGAGAAGAGAGTGCTGTAGGAAAAAAACCTTCCTCCAAAGCTAAAATAATCATTTCTATCCATTAGATATGAAGAAGTACATAAAGAAGCTCCATTCCAAACAGAACTATTGATAAAGATATCAGTACTGCTCTCTCTGAAGGACCTATACTTAGGATGTTAATAGGGAAGCAGGGAGGGAGGGAGGGAAGGAAGGTAGGAAGATATAGAGAGCAAAAGTGATGAAAATAAACAGTATACTTCCTATTCTAGGTTACCAGCTCATTTAAATCCAAATTAATTTTGCTAAACTTTTTACTTTCTTTGAGATGTGTAGAATATGGGGAAGAGGATGCTAAATCAGAAACACTCAGTGTTTTATTAGAATTTAGACTTTGGGATAGCAAATAATGAACTTATTTGCAGAACAGGAACAGACTTAACAGACTTTGAAAACAAACTTATGGTACCAAAAGGGACAGGTCAAGGGAGGGATGGACTGGAGGTTTGGGATTGGCATATGCACACTGTGGTGTATCGAATGATTGGCCAGTGGGGACCTGCTGTATAGCACAGGAAACTCTATCTAATATTCTATGATAATCTATATGGGAAAATAATCTGAAAAAGAATGGATGTGTGTATATGTATAACTGGATCACTGTTATACAGTAGAAATTATCACAACATTGTAAATCAACTGTACTTCAATAAAACTTTAAAAAATAAAATAAAAATTGTTTCATAAAAAAAAACTTTGAACTAGGAGTTCCCGTCATGGCTCAGTGGTTAACGAATCCGACTAGGAACCATGAGGTTGTGGGTTTGATCCCTGGCTTTGGTCAGTGGATTAAGGATCCCGCGTTGCCCTGAGCTGTGGTGTAGGTTGCAGACGCGGCTCGGATCCCGCGTTGCTGTGGCTCTGGTGTAGGCCAGTGGCTACGGCTCCGATTCGACCCCTAGCCTGGGAACCTCCATATGCTGCGTGGGAGCAGCACTAGCAAAGGCAAAAAGACAAAAAAAAAAAAAAAGACTTTGGACTAGGATTTTCATTGAAAGACTACCCAGAGAACCTATAAGTAAAAAGATTCTGAGATGTTTTCTACCTAAGATTCATTCAAGTTGTTTATATATCAGTGGCCTTCACTCTTCTTTGATGCTCAGGGTCATTTGTTTATTTAATCAACTACTGATAAGAGCTAAGCAGTGTGTTAAATTGGGAATATAACAGTCAATAAAAAACAGAAAGAATTCCTATGCTCTTGGAAGATTACATTTCAGTAGAGGAGATGGAAAGAATTTTTTAAAATGTAATGTTTATGCTATACAGTAGAAAATTGACAGAACACTGAAAACTAGCTATAATGAAAACTGAGTTGTGGGTTCAATCCCTGGCCTGGGGTACTTACGTATGCCATGGGCACAGCCAAAAAATAAATAAGTAAATAAAATTAAATTTAAATAAAAAGGAGTTCACATCATGGCTCAGTGGAAACAAATCTGACTAGCATCCGTGAGGACACAGGTTTGATCCCTGGCCTCACTAAAGTGTGTTAAGTATCTGACTTGCAGTGATCTGTTGTGTAGGTTGCAGACATGGCTTGGGGCTGGCATTGCTGTGGCTGTGGCTTGGGCAGGCATCTACAGCTCCGATTCGACCCCTAGCCTGGGAACTTCCATATGCCATGGATGGGGCCCTAAAAAAAACACAAAAAAAAAAACAAAAAATAAAAAAACTCATCATGTTGCATACCTTAGATTTACACAGTATTGAAAGTCAGTTATACTCCAATAAAGCTCGGGGAGGTGGAGGATATTTGAAGACAAAATAGAAGGCTATAGAGGAGATAAACAGGAAGGCAGCAGGAACAGCCAGTATGGAGATACATTGGTGGGAGAAAATGAGCCAAGACATCGGGAAGATGACTACAGCCCAAAGGAAAGCAGATCCCAAGGCTAGAGAGGGTGAGGAGGTAGACAGGCTTGCATCATTCAAAGCATCTACTTTCTCATTACCCACATAGACTTGAAGAGGAACGTAAAGCAAAATATAAAGATTCCACATGTTTTCCCATAGTGATTTTAAAGTCCATGATAGCCTAAGGTCATTACAGTCTCAAGTACCTAAAACAAATGGTATTTTTTAATTTAAAAAATTGTGATTTGCCAATAATAACTTGGAACAGAATAATCTGAATTTTTAGAATTTTTACCTTAGATTAGAAATGCATGTGCACAAATAAATTGTGAAAATTATAATTAATGAGTAAACATTTTATAAAATATAGCTAACTGTTTTTAATTACTATACCCAAATTACTATTTTATATTATATATTGATTGTTCTATATTTTGGTTTGGGTTCAAATAGTCTCGTGGAAATGATTATTTTTATTTTGTGTTTTGACTATCTAAGGGATAAATTATTAGGTTTTACATTTGAACTACGATACAATTGGCTAAATAAAAATCTTTTAAAATCTCTAAAGTATCTTGCCAGGAAGTCACCAGGAATATCAATAAAGCAGAAAAGAAAAACTGCTGTAGAAATGTTTGGGATCCAGAGAGCTGTTTTTTAAATATTTAATTTAGCTTCCTTGCTGTGACTTCTTGGCTTTTTGAAATATTAAAATGAGATCATTTAGATAGATGAAGGTAAAATTATTAATTTGTGATGAACATAGTGTCATGGTCTGTCAGCAATAAATATGTCCAAATATGATACTACCAGGATTTTTAATAGTATTTTTTTAATGATTTATATTGATTTGCCTATAAAGTTCATCATAAAATTTTTCTAACCACATTAATAGCCTTCCTGTGAGAACAGCTCTACTTTTGTGTCATTCATGTGAATAAAATTATGAGCATCACAAAGGACATTTTGTATCTAACTATTGAATTTCTGTTTATAAAAAGATGATTGTCCTTTATGCCTATAAGTAAACAATTTTTTTAGATCCCATTTTGACTTAGCTAGGCCATTCTTAAGTTTTGTTGAGAGTATAGCAAAAGTACAAATATCTACACAGCTGATTTTATTTGTACTTTACTAAATATTTGTTAATATTTAACTAATGTTTGATTAACTTGTCTCAACTCCATATATTACTAGAATAATTAAAAAGTATCCACATACCAATTTTTCCTTTATACTCTTTGAACATATAAAACTATAACAAATCTGGTACTGATAAAAATTTAAAGTTACCTGGATATGAAAAGTGTCAATTTCTAAGATTATATTTAGTTCTTCTACTTCAGAAAGTTTAAACTTTGATACTTTACAGAATTTCAGGAATTCATTTAGTTTTTCAAATCTAAAACTTTCGCTAGCAATAAAAATCCATGTTTACTTTTTTTCTGAATTTTTTCATTAAAGTATAATTGATCTACAGTGTTGTGTAAATTTCTGCGATATAACATAATGACTTAGTCATATATATATAAGTATATATATACATACACATATAAGTATATATATATATACACACACACACACACGAACATTCTTTTTCTCATACTATCTTCCATCATGTTCTATTCCAAGAGATTGGATATGGTGCTTATATAGTAGGACCTCATTGCTTATCCATTCTAAATGTAATAGTTTACATCTACTAACTCCAAACTCCCAGCCCATCCCACTCCCCCATTCCCCCTTGGAAACCACAAGTCTATTCTCTATGTATGTGATTCCATTTCTATTTTGTAAATATGTTCATTTGTGCTACATTTTAGATTCTACATATAACTGATATTATATGGGGAATTTGTCTTTCTCTTTCTGACTCACTGACTGACTTCACTTAGTGTGAAAATTTCTAGTTGCATCCATTTTGCTGCAAATGGCATTATTTGTTCTTTTTTATGGCTTAGTAGTATTCCATTGTATACATGTACATCTTCTTAACCCATTCCTCTGTTCATGGATGTTTAAGTTGTTTTCATGTCTTGGCTATGTGAATTGTGCTTCAGTGAACATAGGGGTGACTGTATCTTTTTCAGTAAAAGTTTTGTCCATATGTATGCCCAGGAGTGGGATTGCTAGATGATAAAGTAGTTCTATATTTAGTTTTTGAGGAATCTCCATACTGTTTTCCACAGTGGTTGTACCAATTTACATTCCCACTAACAGTGAAGGGGGGTTCCATTTCTTCACACCCATTGCAGCATTTTCTATTTGTAGACTTGTTTATGATGGCCATTCTGACTGGTTTGAGGTGGTACTTCATTGTAGTTTTGATTTGCATTTCTCTAATAACTGGTGATGTTGAACAGAAGACCTAAACAGACATTTCTCCAAAAAAGATATACAGATGGCCAGCAGGCACATGAAAAAATGTCCAGCATGCTTACTTTTAACTGTAGCTATTTAAACTTCTTTGAAAAATGCTTTAATTTCCAATATCTTTTTTAATGAGATATTTCAATGTAAAAAGAAAATAGTATTGAATATAAGTATCACTGTGTATTTAAACCACAGATTAGAGAGCTGATTTTTAGTAGCCAAGTGATACATGTTTGTGTTGTTCTATCTATTCTGTGTTCATGTCCACACATATATAATATACAGACAAAATTCTCTGTTTTATATCTTTTTCCTGGTGTTTTTTTTTTCTGGTACTTTTCATAGAGTTGTCATTTAATAACAGTTTTTGTTGGTGGAGGTGAAGAAGAAATTAACAAATCAGAAGGTCTCTGTGGGACAATATCCATACTGCAGATACTCATTAATTATAGCTAGTGTAACGCTATGACTAAAATGTTATCTAAATTTTATCATGGAATTTTAGTGGGAAAAGGGACTTTATTTTTTAATTACTCAATGAATTTTATTACACTTATAGTTGTACAATAATCATCACAACCAAATTTTATAGCATTTCCATCCAAAACCCTCAGTGCATCCCCCTACCCCACAACCTGTCTCATTTGGAAACCATAAGTTTTTCAAAGTCTGTGAGTCAGTATCTATTCTGCAAAGAAGTTCATTCTGTCCTTTTTTAGATTCCACATGTCAGTGAAAGCATTTGATGTTGGTGTCTCATTGTATGACTGACTTCATTTAGCATGATAGTTTCTAGGTCCATCCATGCTGCTGCAAGGGACTTTATTTTTTAAATAAGTACATTTTTGTCTTGTGTGAGTGTGTGTGTTGATTGAGGAGCAGTGATTGGAAGGGAGAAGGAATAATTTGCATAGATTGAATTTGAAAAAAAATCACTGCATATTTTAACTGCTATCAGATTTGCAATATATACAGGCTAATTAGAGAGACCATCCTTTAAAAAAAAATGATGCAGTATCACTTGACTTCTGGCACTCACTTTCACTGAGATAGCCAGCACTGGCCAGGCTGCTCATGGCTATTGACGCTGCAGCGGAGACCTCAGTTTGATGTCTTCCTGATTCCCACTGATAGATCTGTGGCATTAGGCCCCTATGCCTAAGAATTGAAACACAATCTGCTAATTCCACAGAGCTTCTCTCCTTTATAATAAACATGCTTGCATTTGTCTTGTAATCAGTTAGTTTTACATCATAGAAATCAACACTCTGAGAGTGTAATGTTCATTTTGTCTACTTCCCTCCAAATACCAATAGGAAGCTTGAATTCTATTTGGCATAAAATCCATGCCTCCTGCTATCTATGTTATTCATTAAACTCTTGGTAATAAGATCTCTCTAGGAACTCTTGTTTACTATTTCAAAATGTAATGCTATTTTGAGATTAAAATTTTTACCCTCCTTTTTTTTAAAATTACCTTAAAAGTGTGTCATCCTAGATTATATATAACTTTAAGATGTTGCCTTCACAATGAGCTGTGGCATGGGACTGTAACTGCCTTGCCCAGGCTTACATAGGACACACTCAATAGTGTAGCCTAATTGAATGAACGTTTTCTATTTTATCACACTGTTCATATGTATTGATTTTATTGCTCATTAAAATACCTATGTTAAAGTGCCTTCTATCTACAGTACATATTTGTTTGAGTGAGTTTTTGGTTTTGCTTTTTAACCAAAGTAATTATTTTACAAGTTTCAGGATTGTCATCTGGTTAGATTCAACCAAATATTTGATATTGGTTAGATTCAACCAGTTCCTGGTAAGTCAGGAACATAAGTATATTTTTAGCTTCACTTTTTTCATTATTTCCAACTTTATGTCATTCCCAGTATTTACCCGAGTCCTCCCTCTTATAATGTTATTAATTTCTCCAGATGTAATGAGAATTTGTTAAGGCACAGAGATAGATCTAACAGAGTAGAGAAGCTGTTTTATAAGAACATGATTAGGAGAACAGCCTCAAATTATAGAATAATTACTTATTGATAATTTATAATACTGTATTAAGTTAAGCTAAGAGTAGGATTTAAAAATAATTAAAAGGAACAAAGAATCCCTAATGTTAAGAAGTGTTTTATACAGATTATAGGAAAAAAATATATATGTATATACATACATACATATAAACCTAAAATAGGGGACTTGTTTTGTGCAAATATATCTGAAAAAACATAAAGCAAATTCAAAAGGGCAAAATGTATAATTGAATGGTAAAGGATGGGAATTAAGGATATATTCTGAATGGGATATGAATAGCCACATAAAGTATCCTTAAAGAGTTTATGTTTGCATATCTTGGAAGATAAGTTCAAGGACAAGACTTCCAAAAATGTGGTATGATGAAATAGTGATCCTCCCATTACTAGACATAGATAAGCAGCATCTGATTAATCATATTTTTGATGATTATGGTGGGAATTCATGAATTTTATGACAGGTCTGCTACCTGACCTCTGTATTCTTTCTACCTTTGATATCTTATGATGAAGAATAAAGTTTTTAAAAATCATTTCTTTACCTATAACTATATTTAGATACCACAAATAAATCATAAACATATAGTCTAACCTCACAGGTATTCAGCAAAAATGAAAGAATAGAAATTCCTGTCCTAGCTCAGTGGGAACAAATCTGACTAGCATCTATGAGGATACAGATTTGATCCCTGCCCTTGCTCAGTGGGTTAAGAATTTGGTGTTGCCATATCTGTGGTGTAGGGTGCAGACATGGCTCGGATCCCACATTGCTGTGGCTGTGGTGTAGGCCAGGAGCCACAGCTCCAATTTGACCTCTAGCCTGGAACCTCAATATGCTATGGGTGTGGCCCTAAAAAGACCAAAAAAAAAAGGAAAAAAAAAGAATACTACAGTAGTATGTTGAACAATGATTTGCCACACCACCTGGAATTGACAAGTAAGAAGCCATGTTTTGGAGAGACCCCTGTGTGCCATTATCATCAGATTAGTTTTCTTTGAGAGGTGGTAATTGAGTGGTGACTTGAAGGCATAGAATATGAGTAGATTGTTGTTCCAAGGGAGACATTTAGTAGGCAGTGAGCCAGGGAAACATAAAGCAACAGGAGAGTGATGGGGATGAGAGAGCCATCTTAACTGGCATGTCACTGTAGTCAGGACCTTACCTACCCTAAGGGGCTCAGTTATCCCAGCACTTACAAGGATTCTGGGCTATTTCTTCTAGAGTGGTGCCTATTTCCTAGTTCCAGTTTAATGCTGATTGCTAACTAGCCTTCATACTGTTAGTCTCCTATTAATACTAATCTTTGGGAGAAGACATACAGATGGCCAAAAAACACATGAAAAGATGTTTAGTATCACTCATTATTAGAGAAATGCAAATCAAAACCACTGTGAGGTACCACCTTACACCACCTAGAATGGCCATCATCAAAAAGTCTACAAACAATAAGTGCTGGACAGGGTGCAGAGAAAAAGGAACCCTAGTACACTGTTGGTGGGATTATAAATGGGTGCAACCACTGTGGAAAGCAGTATGGAGATTCTTCAGAAAACTAAACATAGAACTACCATTTGATCCAGCAGTCCCACTCCTGGGCATCTATCCAGAGAAAACCATGACTTGCAAAGACACATGTACTTCGATGTTCATTGCAGCCCTATTTTCAATAGCCAAGACATGGAAACAACCTAAATGTCCATCGACAGAGGAGTGTATCAAGAAGAGATGGTACATATACACAATGAAATATTACTCAGCCATTAAAATCAATGAAATACTGGCATTTTTAGCAACATGGATGGACCTGGAAATTATCATGCTAAGTGAAGTCAGCCATACAATGAGACACCAACATCAAATGCTTTCACTGACATGTGGAATCTTAAAAAAAGGTCATACTGAACTTCTTTGCAGAACAGATACTAACTCACAGACTAAAAAACTTATGATTTCCAAAGGAGACAGTTTGGGAGGTAGGGGGATATGCTGGGGTTGTGGGATGGAAAGCCTATAAAATTGGATCGTGATGATCATTGTACAACTATAAATGTAATAAATTCATTGAGTAATAAAGAACTGGATTAAAAAAATAAAAATAAATAAAATAAAATTTAAATTAACAGAAAAAGAACAATACTAATCTTTGGGGTCCTTACACTTTAATTACCTAATACATCATGTCAAATCTACCTTCTAAAAATACCTATGTGTTTAATAATCCTCAGTGATGGTCCATATCTGTTCCATATAGCCTGATAGTAAATTTCATCCATAATAATATTGCTAATAATTATTTACTGAAGATTTTAACATGTACAAGGACTGACTAGATTATCTCAATTATCATTAAAAAAAACCTGTGAAATTGGCAACTTTGGCACACATGCCCTAGTATTTCATAGTATGTTGTCTGTATCAGTTCATTCATTTGATTACTTATTCAACAAATATTAAATGTATGTTATGTATTAAACACTAGTGTAGGATGGTAGATCTTAATGAGGGGCAATTTTGTATTCTAAGAGATATTCGTCAATGTCTGGAGATTTTTTTGTTGTTGTTGTTATATCTGAAGGGAGTGGCTACCAGCACCTGTTGAGTAGTGGTCAGTAATGCCACTGAAGTCCCAGGCACAGAGCAGCCTCCCACAACAAAGGATTATCCTGTACCACATGTCCATCATTCTCAGATTGACAAACCATGATATAATGTTAGCAGATATAGTGCCTAACAAATCAGACACATCTCTGCCTTTGTAGAGCGTATGCCATTATTTCAGGATTCAGATATAAAATCAATATTCACTAAATGAAATACATAGGTATTAAATGTGAGAAATCTATGGAAAAAATATTTGATACTATAAAAATAAGAGGGATTAATTTATATCTTTTTGCAAGGAAGTGTCAGGGAAGCCTTTTTTAGAAAGCCATATTTAAACAGAAATCTAATGGAAAAATAAGAGTTCACAGGGCTAAGTGTGTGCAGAGGATCTGAAGAGGAAAGGAGCATGACATTTTTGAAGAGGAGGGGAAAAGCCAGTGGGAATGGCCCAGAATGAACTCTGGGTGTGTGGGGGTAAAGGGGGAGCTGGTCTCTTCCATATGTATTTATCGTTTCTCTCTAATAAGTTTGCAAATTTCCATGAGGAGAACATGACAAAGCAGTATTTGTTTTCTATTTTGTGGAACACTTGGAACAATATTGGGACGTGATAACTCCACAATAACTTTTTGCTAACTTGACTTGTGCATTTTTCCTAGGAATCCAATTTCTAGATTGTATTATGCCTGTTTCCACTTTGGGGGCATTGTAGTACCTTTGACAATCTTTCCGATTAATTCGGGGATTGCTCCCATCTTAGACCCAGCCTGAGTGCTGCCATTTGTCAGGCAGGCACCGTGTCTACAGACCGCCTGGGGCTGCACTGAGCTTTTTATACAACCACTATTTGTAAATCACTTCTTGTCAGCTAGCCATATTTTGGAATTTGAATAAAAACCATAGATTTTTGGTATTCTTCCTGAAGAATTTTTACTAAGTACCATTTTCCTCTCTGAGTATTTGTAAAATTTTTAAATAATAAGGCAAATAGTCACTTTGCTATATGAAAAATTCAGATGATTATTAAATTCATGAATTATCACAATCCATTTAATACTAGGAGTTAGCAAACATAAGTACTCATAAAATATTTTAAGATAAAGAAAAGAAAAACTCTTTGGAATATGAGATTTGGGAGGGAAAATTTTTCAGTTATTAACATTGGAGAGTGAATTTTTCAAAGGTCTTTGTTAGACACAGGTAAATGTTCTAAAAAGAATACTTTTGATTCATTCCCAATACTCCCTTAATTTATATTATATTTTATAAAGGAAGTGAAGGTGTAACTTTAGATCAGTGAATTAAAAAGTTCTTCACATTTCTAAAAAAATCAATACATAATTTATGTAACTTAAAATGAAAGAATCATCTTGGGTTGAACTGGAATTTTTGATTAAGCTTCTTCTAGAGAAAAGATAAAGGATCTTTAAATTTTGATAAAAGGAATAATCTGTTTCTGTTGTAATATGTAAATAAAATACTTTTAGGAACAGCTGTATGTCCCATATGTAGTTGATCTCCAGCAACTTAAGTATGCCAATTTTTAATATTTTGTTAGATTACTTTCTTCAATGTTTTTTAGTCTACTTAGCAGTTAGTGTTCTATATGGTACATAAATATTTATGAATAATAGGATGAATAAATAATTATTAAAGGTCAAATTTTGTCATACATGTAAATTGACAATTTGTGTGTATATATATGTATATATATATGCATAGACATACACACACAGCCTTTTTCATATTATCTTAATAGAACTTTGCTTTAGGCAATATTTAGAGAAATTCAAATCTGTAACTATCACTTTGCTATTTCTTCGTTCTCTTGATTTCATGAATTGCTTGCTTTCTGAAGTTAGCCTAATATTCTTCCAAGGCTGCAAAAATGGTGCAGATTTATCAAAAGGTCAATTCAAGCTCATGTTTCTGTGGCCTCTTGCCACCCAGAGGATAAGGTTCCTGACAGAGGGCTGTGTAATCACTTCAGAGAATACTGATGTTTGAAGGAGTAAAAAGGAACAAAATATATGAAAAATTCATGGTCCTTCATTGGCATGCATACTGTTACTCGATTTTCATCAGACAGTAAATGAGAAGAACCTGAAGTCTTGTTTGTGTTAACAGAGCTCTTTTAGATGCTGGACAGCCCCTGTAAATAAACGCTCAGCATGTCATGAAAAATTCTACCACTGCATACAAGAATAGATTTTGTCACATTGTGGCCTAAATATAGGCAGTGATTTTCATGACTAGCCAGTATTAATAAAAAAATTTACATTAATAAGAAAATGCATGGAAGAGATGATGCATCATGAGATAAAGTTACCATATAGGGTCCAAAGGCTGGTGTGAGATTTACAGTTCATTAAGCATGCTGATTATATTCAGAATTAAATTAATATAGAGAGATAAGAAGAATATCAGTTTTTGCAAGTATATTTGGTAAAGCACTTTCTGCCTAATCTTTGAGCTAAGTGTTGCAGGTGAAGTTGAAGAATTTTCCATCTATAACAAAATTTAATGAACATATGGAATTGAAGTTCGGAGTTAGTGGCATGCATTAAATATTCAGTTTTCTCTAAATGATAATCATCTTTAAGTCATATATATGTGAATAAGGGGCAATGTGTGATTTATGATATTAAAGTAGCAGAGCCTGTTAGAGCTGAAAGTGACCTTAGAAATCATCTAAAATTGTCTGCTTCATTTTGCAGGTGATGAAACTGATGCCAGTAGAGTCAAATGATTTCTAACCTTTTATAAGAAATTTCTGAACTTTTTTTTATTATTTTCTCCCTCTACTAAACTATTTTATTTCTTATTATCACAGAAAAAAATAAATATCACACTTTTATTGTAGAATCTCAAATTAAGTTCTGGTTCATTGCTTCCTATTATTTAGTTATTTCCAGGTTAAAATCATTACAAAAACATAACAATGGGTTTATGCAAATAGATGAACTATTTCATATAGATGGCTTGTTTAGGAAGTAGAGAAAAATGTGCTAAAGGGCTCAACATGCATTTTACACTATGTAAGAGGCATGCATTTTTATTTAGTTGTTGATCTGTTGCTTTTAGCCATGAAGCAAGGAAAGTGCTTGGTTTGCTTTTCTCACAGATTCATTCCTCATATGTCTTAGAGTGACACAAATAGACAGGCTGACAACAGATTTATTACCTAAAGCTTAGCTGAAAAATTAAATGATACAGCTAAAAGTCATAGTCTGCCTTAGCACCCGCCTGCCATTACAGGAGTGAGTGAGCACTGAAAAACCCAGCATAATAAAGTGGTAAAATATTTGGTAGAAAAAGAGATTGGGAATAAATCACTAATTGGATCAGTCTTGACTGATTGACCAAAACAGGAAAATAATTCTTTAAAAATCTGTCCATCTTTAAATTATTTGCCTTCCTAAACAGAGAGGGAAGTCTAGCCCTTTCAAGTAATCTATTAGGTTATCTCTCTACATTTTTACAATGTGACAGAATTTTTTCATAGGAATTTTCCGTATTTCCTTAGATCTGTTGAGCATTACAACGTGCTCATTTCAGCAGAGTGGTATGTGAAGGTGTTCACCAAACTGAAGTGAGAAACCAGAAGGATGTTTAATTTACATATTTTCAGATGATACTGCATATATTAAATACATAATTTAAGGTAGCTAAAAATAATTATTTGTTCAGTAAAAAGTGCTAGAATGCTAAATTTTTTCTTATTTATATTGAATATCATAATAATTTTTGAAGTGAGATTGATTCTAAAAGCTTCCTTTTAAAATATGAACCAAATTAGCATTCTCTACTTAGCACAAAAATAGTCTTGAATCCTACTTTATTAAGGATAGTTTTGCATGTCTTTCTTTTATACTGTTTCAAGAGGAGCATTTAATGACTTGTGTTCCTTATATTTTTAATTTCTACAATTATTATAGATTTATAAGAAAGTAAAAGTATGTTCAAGTTAGGAAAATTTGGGTTGGTGTGAACAACAGGAAATTTAATCTCATGTCTTACTGAGATGTGCCCACACTTTCCCCTTTTTATGATTAAGTAAAAAAAAAATTATTCAGAAAGAGAAGCATGTCTCAATATACCAATATACCTATGCAGTATGGATGAAATAATATAAACAGAATAAAAATATTTTTACTGTGAATGCTACCTATATAATAAGTATATATGATCACAGAAGTATAACTTAGAGGGTGCTACATTCTAAATAATTGAACTTTTCTGCTTTTATTCTGGGGTAAAACAAAGGTGAAGGAGTTGGAGGTGAGAGGAGGCAGGCCAAATAGTTTTGACAGTTTGCTATTCCATCTAAAAGCCTCAGAGTTCCCTAATGTATTTATTCAGAATTATCCTCACACGATACTGTTCTTTATGGTTGTCTGATTTGCTTATATGATACACTCTCTGTCTTAGGTTAAAAACAGAATGGATGCAATAGAACCGTGTGAGTCTTTTTTTGATGAATAGAACCATTAGTGGAAATCTAATAACTTTAGACATAAAATATTGATCTTACTCTTATTCTCATGAATTCTTTCAAAATTATAATATCTGATATTTTCAAGATCATGTGAAAAGCAAAATACAAGGCTGAAGCTTGCTCTTCAAATTATGACTAATTTATCCTTTGTGACGCTGAAGGTCAAATTATTTTATTGAATAATTATGGAATATTTAACATGACAAAATGCTCAAATTGCCTAGGATAAAAAAATGAACCAACCAGGTGCCAAGAAGAAAACTGTCTTTTTCTACTTGCAAATGTGTCCTTAATTCTCTCAAGTATATAGAAAACAGTAGAAATGTTAGTAGAATCTGGATAGCCTAAATTTTGGTCTTTTCTTTTTAATCCTACGAGATGTGACTCTTAGAAAATTAACCCTTTAAACAAGGTATCACCATGATTATTCAGTATGTGATAATGTTAGGTCTAGATCTATGTGCTCTGTGTGTGTTTGTGTGTCTGTGTAATTTAGCAGAGAGCTATCCTCCTCAGCAACCCCTAAGAATTATTTCTTCTGAATGTCATTGTAGCGATATGATACAATGTGTTCACCACTATTCACAGGCCAGCCCTAATGTTTGCAAAGTTTGTAACCAGAGAACGAATGAAGGTCCACATACAATAGATCTTAATATTTTAAAATTTCAAATCATGCTAATAAACTGTAATTAAAATATGTTTGAACACACTATAGTGAAAAATATTCCATCCTAATGATCTGGAAGAATTGATTCTGGATTGATTAGGATACTTAGGTTTCTTTAAATTCCTCACTTAACATGGTGATGCAGATAGAGCTGGCTCTGGTCTTTATGCACTCACCTTTCTACCCCAGACTACCTTTTTTATAAGAGAAATCTTTGAAAAAGTGGATACCCCATGTCAAAGTCCTGCATCCATATCCTTAAAGAGGATTGCCTATTAGTTTGGCAGTGGGTAAACCAGAGGAGAGACCCAATTGTGTTCCAGGGTCTTATGTACATGGAACATAGTCTGGAGCCTTGCTCTTCAGAATGGCCCCCTACAAACAGAATCAATGAAGCCAGATCTTACTAGAAATGTGAAATCTTTGGCTGCACTTCAGTATTACTCAATCAGAATCTTTGTTTGAAAGGATCCCCAGTGATTCCTATGTGCATCAATGTTTGAGACTCATTGGTTTAAAAGATGGCAGTGTGTTATCACCTACTCCAGCTGGGCACACACACAACTTTACCGCAGACTTTTCTCCCTGTGATATCACTAACTTCCAAATCTAGGTTGTGAGATACATAAAGACATATCTTAGTCACCACTGTAGCAACTGGCTGTTTTGTTTGGCTTTCTGAATAAAATTTCAGTCTAAAGACATGTTCTAATAGAATAAATATACTGTGCAGTTCAAACATTCTATCTCATACTGATAGGAAATAATGACTGTAATAGGAGACCTCAATTTAAACAAGCAAATAATTTCATTTGGCTGTAGAGTTTTCAACAAATGTATTATTTGTTTTCTCCTTAAAGGCATACACTTACATTCTGTTCTATACATGTAAGTACATATATTTTGCTTCATGAAGTATACCAGCAGCTGTTGATTATAGCCCAAATGATAGTTGCATAAATTTGCTGACTACCACACGGTTCTTTGTGTTTAGCACCTAATATATTTCTAACATCTAAGACTGCAGTTAAAGTTTTATCATTGATTTTTTTTTTATTTTAGTTTTACCTCAAGTCTTCCTTCACTTTCTGGCAATATTAATCATCTACATTTTGAAAAAAAAATCAATATTATGGCCATGTTTGTAGTCTCGGTTGCCTTACATGTACTTTTTTAAATAACAGCATTATTTGGTATCCTTAAAGTGCTAATTTTTTTCTTATTATTTTATTTATTTTTTAATGATTTTTATTTTTTTTCCATTATAGCTGGTTTACAGTGTACTGTCAGTTTTCTATTGCACAGCATGGAGACCCAGTTACACATACATGTATACATTATTTTTCTCATATTATCATGCTCCATCATAAGTGACCAGACTAGTTTCCAGTGCTACACAGCAGAATCTCATTTCTAATCCATTCCAAAGGCAATAGTCTGCTAATATTGACCCCAAGTACCCCATCCATCCCACTCCCTCCCCCTCCCCCTCCCCCTTGGCAACCACAAGTCTATTCTCCAAATCCATGATTTTCTTTTCTGTGGAAAGGTTCATTTGTGCCATATATTAGATTCCAGTTATAAGTGATATCATATGGTATTGGTCTTTCTCTTTCTGACTTACTTCACTCTGTATGAGAGTCTCTAGTTCCATCCATGTTGCTGCAAATGGCATTATTTCATTCTTTTTTATGGCTGAGTAGTAGTGCATTGTGTATATATACCACATCTTCCGAATCCAATCATCTGTGGATGGACATTTGGGTTGTTTCCATGTCTTGGCTATTGTGAATAGTGCTGCAGTGAACATGTGGCTACATGAGTCTCTTTTAAGTAGAGTTTTGTCCAGATATATGCACAAGAGTGGGATTGCTGGGTCATATGGTAGTTCTAATTATAGATTTCTGAGGTACCTCCATATTGTTTTCCATTGTGTTTGTACCAGCTTACATTCCAACCAACAGTGCAGGAGGGTCCCCTTTTCTCCACACCCCCTCCAGCATTTGTTATTCATGGGCTTATTAATGATGGCCATTCTGAATGGTGTGAGGTGGTATCTCATGGAAGTTTTGAGTTGCATTTCTCTAATAACCAGTGATGTTGAGCATTTTTCCATGTGCTTGTTGGCCATCTGTACATCTTCCTTAGAAAAATGTTTATTCAGGTCTTTTGTCCATTTTTCAATTGGGTTGTGGGCTTTTTTGGCTGTTGAGTTGTATAAGTTGCTTGTATATTTTAAAGATCATGCCCTTGTCAGTTGCATCATTTGAAACTATTTTCTCCCATTCTGTAAGTTGTCTTTTTGGTTTCTTTTTGGTTTCCTTTGCTGTGCAAAAGCTTTTCAGTTTGATTAGGTCCCATTGTTTCATTTTTGCTTTTATTTCTGTTGCTTTGGGAGAGTGACTTGAGAAAATATTCATAAGGTTGATGTCACAGGATGTTTTGCCTATGTTCTCATCCAGGAGTTTGATGGTGTATTGTCTTACATTTAAGTCTTTCAGACATTTCGAGTTTATTTTTGTGCATGGTGTGAGGGTGTGTTCTAGTTTCATTGCTTTGCATGCAGGTGTCCAGGTTTCCCAGCAATGCTTACTGAATAGACTTTCTTTTTCCTATTTTATGTTCTTCCTCCTTTGTCAAAGATTAGTTGACCATAGATGTCAGGGTTTATTTCTAGGCTCTCTTTTCTGTTCCATTGGTCTGTATGTCTATTTTGGTACCAGTACCACACTGTCTTGATGACTGGGCTTTGTAATAGTGCTTGAAGTCTAGGAGAGTTATACCTCCTACTTGGTTTTTGTTTCTCAGAATTTCTTTGGCAATTCTGGGTCTTTTGTGGCTCCATATACATTTTTGGATTGTTTGTTCTAGTTCTGTGAAAAATGTCATGGGTAATTTGATAGGGATTGCATTGGATCTGTAGATTGCTTTGGGTAGTATAACCATATTTACAATATTAATTTTTCCAACCCAGGAACATGGAATATCTTTCCATTTCTTTGCATCTTCTTTAATTTCCTTGATTAATATTTTCTAGTTCTTGGCATATAAGTCCTTTACCTCCTTGGTCAGGTGTATTCCCAGGTATTTGATTTTTTGGGGTGCAATTTTGAAAGGTATTGTATTTTGGTATTCCTTTTCTAATATTTCATTGCTGGTATACAGAAATGCGACTGATTTCTGAATGTTAATCCTATTTTAATTTATTTTTTGTCTTATTGGGGCCACACCTGCAAAATATGGGGGTTCCCAGGCTAGGGGTCTAATCGGAGCTGTAGCTGCCAGCCTGTGCCACAGCCACAGCAATGTGGGATCTGAGCCGCATCTGCAACCTACACCACAGCTCATGGAAACGCCAGATCCTTAACCCACTGAGTGAGGCCAGGAGTCGAACCCACAACCTCATGGCTCCTAGTCAGATTCGTTTCTGTTGTTGCCACAACAGAAACTCCTGAATGTTAATTTTACACACTGCCGCTTTGCTGAATTTGTTAATCAGTTCAAGAGGTTTTTGGTTTGAGTCCTTGGGGTTTTTCTATATTTTAATGTATTTTTAATTAAATATTTAGAAATGTACTTTCAACGTATATCCTTAAGGCTTATGTGATTGGTAACACTATTATTGATAATGAATATTAACTTCTATACCAATAAGAATTAATATTGGAGGGCTAGCAATATTTGGCTTTAAAAATTGTTTACAGAATATGGTAATTAATTACTTAAAGTATTGAAATCTTTAAATCACTTATGTTCATTTTATATAATCAACTATGATGTCAAAGTTTTGTTTTAGAAAATTTTAATTTGCTGTCAAATATCTAGTTAAAGGAGTTCCCATCATGGTTCAGTGGTAAGGAACCTGACTAGTATCCATGAGGATGTGGGTTCAATCCCTGGGCTCACTCAGTGGGTTAAGGATTCGTTGTTGCCATGAGCTGTGCTATAGGTCACAGACCAACCTTAGATCCTGCATTGCTGTGGCTGTGCTGAAGACCGGCATTTGCAGTTCCCATTGGACCCTAGCCAAGGAACTTCCATATGCGGCAAGTGCATCCCTAAAAAAAAAAAAAAAAAAGAATAAAGTAAAAAAAAAATCGAGTTAAAATTTAATATTTATTAAAAGTAATCCCCAACTGAATTAAAATATTATATATCATACAAGTAAAAAATATATATATTTTATAATTACCTTTGCCTAATTAAAACTATGGACATATAGACTAGAACATTTTAAATGATTTATAGTTAGAAAACTTAAAGAATATGGTTATAATAGTCAAATATATTTAATCCAGCCAATGTTTATTTTATTCATAATTACCTATAATCTTTTTTAACTTTATATAAGTTAGAAGACATTACAAAGAAATGAAGGACTGTGGAGATAAAATAACAATGGTAAAAAAGAAGTAATTAAAAATGTGGTAAGGGGAAAATATAGTAGGATGAATTTCTATTTCATGTGAGAATGAAAGATTTGTCAGAAATAACATAATTCAAGAGGAAATAAAGGACATTTGGAATTTTTACATTCTTAGAAGGAAATATGTGTATAAATTCTCTGACTGATTAATAAGTAATATTTGATGTGTTTTATTTTACTACATGGAAGAGGAAGGCATTCCAAAGCAAAATAAATCAGTGTGACAATGAGAATATAAAATTGAAATGTGTGGATGACTTATATATGCATAGTATTCCTGCCATTTTTTTTTGTCTTTTTATAGCTGCATTTGCAGCATATGGAAGTTCCTCAGCCAGGGGTCGAATTGAAGTGGCAGCTGAAGGCCTACACCACAGCAACACTGGATCCAAACCACATCTTCAATCTATGTATGCTGCAGTCCCCAGCAATGCTGAATCCTTAATCCACTGAGCATGGCCATTATTGAAACTACAGCCTCACAGAAACAAAGTTGTGTTCTTAACCCACTGAACCACAATGGGAACTCCACTCCTGCTGTTTTGTTTTTTTTGTTGTTTTGTTTTTGTTTTTGTTTTTGCTTTTGCTTTTTAGTGCCTCACTTGCAGCATATGAAATTTCCCAGGCAAGGGGTCAAATCACAGCTGCAGCTGTTGACTAAAGCCACAGCAACTCCAGATCCTAGCCATGTCTGTGGCCTATATTACAGGCCAGGGCAACACCAGATCCTCAACCCACTGATCAAGGCCAGGGATCAAACCCATGTCCTCATGGATACTAGTCAGGTTTGTTACCATTAAGTCATGACAGGAACTCCCCCCTGCTGTTTTAACTTCAGCAGTCTAGAGTTCTTCAGCTTGATTTTACAGAAAGCTGGCATTCTAAAACTTAATGACTCATGGACCATAATAGGCACCAAAATAGGCACCAGGTATAAATATATTCACTCAAAACTCAGTAGTAAGATAAACATTCCATTTAAAAATATATAAAGGACTTGCACATTCCTTAAAAAAAATATGATGGCAAAAAGGCAAATGAATAGACAGCTTATATAATTTGTCATTAGGAAAACCCAAATTAAAACCAAAATGGAATACCATTACACACCTACTGTAATGCCTTAAATGAAAATGTCTGAGTAGACCAAGGTACACCAAGATACACCAAGTGTTGGTGAGCATGTCAAGGAACTGGAACTCTTATAAACTACTGCTGGGAATGAAAAGTTCTACATCCACTTTGGTAAACCATTTGGAAGGTTTTAAAAATTAAACAAACAAAAAATAAATTAATGAATTAAACACACTCTTTTCATATGACCCAAGCTTTCCACTCCTAGGCATTTACCCAAGAGAAATAAAAACATGTTCATGACAAAACTTGGCTATAAATGATCATAGCAACTATATTTTTAATAGCCAAAAAAATGCAAACAGCTCAACTGTCCATTAACAGGTAAATGGATAAACAAATTATGGACTACTCATATAAAGAAATACCACTCAAAATACAAAGAAAAAATCTGTCAGTGCATCCAACAACATGGATGAAGCTCAGTCTTATTGACTTGAGTGAAAGAATACTGACAAAAAGCACATACTGTAGAGATTCAATTTATAAAATTTTAGAAAATGAACACTAAATTATAATGACAGAAAGATGAGTGGTGCCTGGGGATGAAGATAGGGCTAGCAAAAGGCAAAAAAATGGTATCAGCAGGCTTTAACTATGCAATTTATTGTGTGTAATTTTTTATATGCCAAGCTATTGTAGAAATACTGCAAAGATAAAATAGTGATAAGTTGGGCCTCAAAGCAAGAACAAAAAAAGATAATATAGCTCAACATTCTATATTTTTATGTAGTGTGTGTGTGTGTGTGTGTGTGTGTGTGTGGAGAGAGAGAGAGAGAAGGAAAGTGAAATATGAAATGAGGTTAGGCTAGAGGCATCACAGAGGACAGATAAGATTAAGCATTGCAGGACAGTTGGAGCAGAGGTTATCAAGAGTTATAGATGACAGAATAAAAAAAGTACAGAAAGACAGGTTGAGGCTAGATTGGAAAATGATATGGATTTTTCATTGAAAATAAGGAATTGCTGGGTCATGACATGTTTAGAGCTGTTCTTTAGGAATGTCTAAGGTTGTGGTATAGATTTGATAGAAAAAAAATAAAGATACTGAAAATGAGCAGATCAATTATGAGGCAATTATTAAGGTGTAGGAAGAACCAATAAAATCCAGTTGTGTTAAAAGGCAGAATCTATGCAGAACATGATGAATAAGGCATGATTCTTCTTCCCAGAGACACACATATGATATACAAGTGCAAAGTCATTTATAAAGTAATAAGAAGCTTGGTAGGATGGGGACAGTGAGGATGGAAAACAGAGCAGATCCTGAAAGGTAATTGGAAAGTACAGTATTTGGATATGACTGGATCTAGAGAAGAAGAGAAGCCAAGGACGACTTAGGTCTTATGCTGATGGTCTCTAAAGAGGGATACAAGGGAAATGCAATAGGCAGTTGATTAGGAAGAAGTTGCTTCCTGATTTTATACTATGAGAGAGGAAACTGAGAAAGGAGATAGCAGAGCTTTCTCAGGATTGAGTCTAAGAGTAAAATCAGCAGAATGACTCTACCTCTAGAGCAAACCTCAGTGACTTGCCTGCATGGGAGATTCAGATTCATTGCGAAGCTAGTAGAGCATGTGTAAGTATAGGAGTTTCTGTGGAAAGAATGAATAGTAAAGGAAATTTAGAGAGAGGTGGTGAACACTGAAGTTTTGATAAAATTTCAAACTTGATATTGGAGACCAAAGAACTACATGAAGGTTAAGCAGCTGAAGCTAAGTGCAGACCTGATGAATGTTATAGTAAAATCACAGGTATGATAAGATTCAAAATGATTAATATCAATAAAAGGCAATCAAAACACACAAGTGGTTACAAATAGGAGAAGGAGAAATATTGACAGAGTAGAAATTAATGTCATGATATCCTAGTTGATGAGAGGAACAAAACTGAGTATAACAGCAAATGTATTGCTTCCTAGCAACTAAGATAAAAAGAGAAACAATGGGAGTTCTCCCATGTGGTGCACTAGGTTAAGAATCTGACTGCAGTGGCTCTGGTCACTGCAAAGGCATGGGTTTAATTCCCGGCTCAGTGAGTAAAGGATCAGGTGTTGCCATAGCTATGGCATAACTTGTTGCAGCTGTGGCTCAGATTCAACCCCTGGCCCCGAAACTTCCATATGTCATAGGGGTACATCCATAAAAATTTTTTAAATAATAATTTAAAAAAGAGGAACAATATATTACATGGCTCCTGTTGTCTTTTAGGCACAGGTTTGATTGTTAGGAGAAACAAATTTTTCTGGGACACGGAAACATTATTGATGGCTGATTTCCCCTGAAAACTGGGTTTTCTATTCCGTTCCAGCAGAGCAACAATTATCCCATTGGACAAATTAGAAAAAGGTACCCCCTCCCTGGCAGAAAGGTGCACATTTTGGGGTGAAGGACTTGGCAAGAGGATGGCAGTTTGGGGAGAAAAGAAAGAAAAGCTTTCCTTAGACTCCTCACGGCCGCCTCCAAGGCCATGTCTTAGCCAATTAAGTGCAGGTCAAAATTCAGCCAGACATGTTTATGCAGGGCACATTTTGCACTGCCTAGCAATTCTGTATCTATTAAGGTCATGTAACCCACAAGTTTTGTGAAATCTTGATTTTGTGATACTAAAAGTGTTGAAGCCACTAAAGAAAAAAGAAAAAGAAAAAAAAGGAAGTCAAATATCCAGGTGTAGAAAATATTGGGAAAAAAGAATGTTATGATTTTTAGAGTATATTTAAATATTTTAAACCCCAGTCCTTTTTAATTAATTCACCCTGCAGTTTTAATCTTTCTTTTGTTGTACTGAATTTTTTTATTTTGAAGTGTGGTCTGGTGAAATCATCAATTTGACTATATGTTGATCTATTGCATCTTGTTTATACACAATGTGCATTCAAAAATTTACCCTCTGGTTACTCATGACCAGAGGCCATTAGGGTTTCCTTATCAGATAAGAAACATCAAATGTACAGCTCTATTTTAGTACTTACCCCAATTCTAGTTCATTCTCCCTGAGGTAAGACTTGAGGTAAGCCCAATAATTTATTTTGATGGTACAAACTAAAAGGATATTTTCACCTTCTCCCACTTCTCACCCTACTAGTTGTTCCAAATGCTACAGAAAAATTACAGAGAAATCAAGATATTTTCTCAAGAAATAGCTATAAGGAGGGAGCTGACTAGCTTTCGGTTGTTTCTGTGAAATTCTGGAGATATTTCTAATATTCTTCTAAATTTAAAATTTTTTTAGAGTTCCCTTGTGGCTCAGCAGGTTAAGGATCTGGCGTTGCCACTGCTGTGGCTCAGGTCATGGCTGTGGCACAGGTTTGATACCTGGCTCTGGAACTTCCATATTGCCACAGGTTTAACCCCCCAAAATTAAATAAATAAATAAATAAATAAATAAAATGTTTTCTTTGAGACCAGCTCTGTCTTCAGACTAAGGAGCAGTTTGTCTTTTTTATCTGTTATAACAACAGTGATTTAAATAAAATATAATACAAAACAAATTATGGACTGAATTATGTTCCTCCCACCTCTGCATTTCTATGTTAGAATCCTAATCACCTAACATGACTGTATTTGGAGGTATGACCTTTAAAGAGGCAGGTAAGATTAAATGAGGTTATATAGGTAGGGCTATAATCCAATATAACCATTGTCCTTTTAAGAAGAGGGAAAGACACCCAGGAGGCACGCACAGAGAGAGGCCATGTGAGGACCTAGCAAGAAGGGCTATCTATAAGCCAAGGAGATTGGGTTAAGAGAAAACCAACCATGCCAGTATCATGTTCTTGGACTTTCAGTCTCCAGAACTGTTTGAAAATAAATTTTGTTGTTTAAACCAGTAATCTGTGATATTCTATTATATAGAGAAATTTTAGAAACTATGCATGTATGTTATTTGACTTTTCCATTTTCAAGATAGGAAGACAATATCAAAGGAATAATAAACTGGAAATTAAAGAGTATTCTTAGGTCAAGGATTCTAATCCTCTTTTTGATTCTGGGTTCTTTCATTCTTCTTTTGTTGGACTTCCTTTTTTCGAAGTTTGAAGCACATAGTATTTTCAGAAGAAGTGTATACTAAAAATTGAATGAACCAAAAAAGTATTGTTTTGCCTTTCAGTATAGAGGAATATGTTGCCTCCATATTTATATTTTTCTTGACGTAGTTTATTTCAGGCTCCATCATACCTTGTTTGAACTATTGCAAGAACTTCCTAAGTGGTCTAACGTTCTTCATTCTTTATATGACAAAATTACTCCCTTAGAACATAACATCGATTGTCCTAAAACTTTACTCAAGAAAAAAACATAGAAAAAACAAAAATTCATAATATGTTTCTATAACCTACAAAATACAGTTCAATTAATTGGCATAATATTCACAGTCCTTCATTTTGTCTTTTGACTCTGAATTCCCTTACAATGCCCTCACATACTTTGGAGCCCAGAGTGGAAGAGTTTAACACTCCGCCTTCTGGTACTTCTCTCTGTTTGCTTGTGCTGTTGCCTAGGTTTGAAGTATGTACCCATCCCACTTCTTATTAAGATACTACTCATTTTTCAAATTTGAACTCTTATAACACTCTCCTTCTGGTAGGATTCTTCCATCATCATAGTGAAAGTTAGTTGTTCCTCACATTTTATGTAATTGATCTTGGTTTATAACTCTATTATTGCCATCATATACCATATCACATTAGCAATTATGACTCTGGTGACCTTAAACTTCTAAAAGAAGTTCCTTATTTCTGTGGACTAATACTAGGAAAGGGATTGTATGTGTTCAGTAAATTGACTAAAAGTTATAAAATATATTTGAAAGAATATTGCACATAAAATAACTAGAGTATAGTTTCATATGAAAACAAACTATTTTTAGGTGTGTTTTATAACAACATGTTAGAAGAATATAGTTTTCCCTCTATTTAATGATTGGAATTCCTATAAATTACTAGTTATGAATTAAATAGTTTTGTTAGTGAGTCAGTACATTCTTTTGCTCCTTGATTTTTATGAAAAGTTAAAAAATGTGTTTATTCTTTAAGTTGACTTTAGGTTTCATGTAAGTATGAGATCTGCCTAAGGTATTGGTAATGATTAAGACATAACATCTTATGCATGTCTATATTAGATTATGGTATCACATAGATACCATAATCTATGGTATCACATAGAGGCCATCATCATGGCCTCCCCCTTTCCAGAATGGTGGAAAGGCAGAGAGATTGGGGTATGGAATAGGCAAAAAGCATGTTCGTAGATGCAAATTATTGGTGATCTATTTCTTGGATTGCTGGTATACTTCTCTGGTTCGTTATGTAACATTTTATAACTTATACTAGATGATGGCCAGGGTGGACTATAAAATCTAGACTATATGCTTGAAAGTGTTTCAACTCATCTTAAAATTAAAGAAATACATTTTATGCTATAGTGTTGTGTTTCTTTAAAATATTTAAACAAACAGAGAGCTGTATTATTAAGGTCATTGTGACTATATTACAAGTTGAAGATTCTAAACTTGATAGAGCCCTACTTACTGCTACAAGCACTACTATATTGTCTAAGTTTCTGACTGCAGGTATTAGGCAGATCTATTAACTACTCTGTACATAAGATGAACAGTATTGCAGCTAGATTATATCTTTCATGGATGAAAGAAATATATTTTTATCCTTGTAATTCATTCATGGTTTTCTAGATCCATAATCCCCTAGGGAGTGTCATGAATCCACATAATGTTCCAAATGGTAGATATTGCATTTGTATCTTTGATTTAACTGACAGATGTATAAAGTCATATGCAGCTAGATGACCTCGCAATGAACATGAGGCTGTGAATCTTGAAAGATGTCAGCTATTCCAGCTGAGGTAGATGTACAATATAATCAAACAAATCTAATTCCAATTTACTCCTATTTTAATTGCATGTATGCTGAAGATATTAGTAACAGTAAAGAAATGACCCATTTTTGAATATTTGTGAAATAATACACAGAAACAATGGATAAAGAAAAATAACTAGTTTTTGTTGTTCTTCTTTAGTGAGGATTATAGACTGTGTAATTCTTGGTGCAGCAATTACTTCTTTACATGGCAATAGTTAGACATCATCATGGCCTCCCCCTTTCCAGAATGGTGGAAAGGCAGAGAGATTGGGGTATGGAATAGGCAAAAAGCATGTTCGTAGATGCAAATTATTGGTGATCTATTTCTTGGATTGCTGGTATACTTCTCTGGTTCGTTATGTAACATTTTATAACTTATATATGCATGTATTCATAATTTTGTATAGCTCAAATAATTACATTTAGAACGTGTATAAGAGGGAAAAGGAGTGAGACTGATTTCTTTGTTCCCTCATCCTGCATTGGTCACTGAAGTGAGTGTGTGTGTTCTATCAGCTTTGAGTTGCTTGACTACTGATTCAGTAATAATTTAAAGTAAGCTCAACTATAGAAAGATTTGACTCAGTGTTCTCACTGATTAGACCGTGTGATCTCCTCAGGCCAGTTATATACCAAAATTCTTAGTCATTTAAAGAACAGACACTTTACTGTATCTTATGATTTTGAAGATCAAGAATTTAGGCAGGACACTGTTGGGGAATTCTAATTTTGATGGCATCAAAGAAAGTCACCTGAAGATATTCAGCTGGTAGAAGGGCTGGTCTGTAGAGTTCAAGAAAGTTTCACTCACAACTGACATGTCTGATACCTTCTGGTTTCTATTGCATAAGTGTTTTTAGACAGGCAGACTCAAATGAAGCCTTGGACCTTCAAAAACAAGTTTTTTAGAAAGCAAGATGGAAGCTTCAGGGTCTTTCTGGCCTCAGAAGTCCTGTGGCATCGTCTTTGCTGCACTCTGCTAGGCAAAGAGGTCACATGATTTCCTAAATTCAAAGTGTCAGGATATAGGCCCATGTCTCAAGGAAAGGAGTGTCAAAGAATTTGTAGCCATGTGTTTAAACCACCACACTCACCCATACATAGCATTCTGTTTTATGTCATCATTTTATGAATTCTGTATATCCACCTATTTTTTCAGTCATTTTTCCTAGACGACTCTGCATATCAGATTCTAAACTGATATCAAATTCTACCAGGACCAACAATGAAACTTTGGATAAAAGTGCCCTCTACTTTTATTTATTTATTTTCTTTACATATTAATGCCACCATTCAATGCTCTGTAATCTGTACAAATTGGTAAATTGATCTGTAACTAATTGGTGTCTGTAACACCAATACATATCTTTCACTACACTGATAGATAGATAGAAAAACAGATAGGTAGATAAAAGGGAGGGAGGGAAGAAGGATAGGAGAGAGGAAAGAAGGATCATCTCAATCTTTCAGCTGAGGTAGTAGCAGCTAGAAAAATAGTTATGGACTAAGCTTATGGTTTGGATAGCACAGGGTTGTGCCTCCTGCCACTTTAGCAAATTTACCATTATTCTTCTTCAAATTTCTTCCCAGCATCACAGGCAATCCTTATTTTATCTTGTCTTTATGTTCCTATTTCCATAGACCCCACGTGAAAGCTACTAGCAACTCGAAGCTGTAGTCAGGAATGCAGCTAACTCACTCTGGGCCATTCCTTCTTTCCTTTTCCCCTGTCTTTTCTCATATTTATACTGCTGGCTCCTTCTTATAGGCCATTCTGGTTCAGATTTCTTGCTATCATTCTCACTCGTTTTATGTAGTCCACAACTGACAGACTTTAACAAATGAATGAAAATGAATAAAGTTTCAAACACAGACCCCCCTCCCATTCTCATGACCTGATAACAGCAATTATCACCTCATGATATAACCAGTTTTATCTTTTCAACATCTAGGGGATTTTTTGGTTTGTTTTTGTTTTTGAAGCAAACAGTGACATTCTATCATATTTTCCTCATCCATGAGCTTAAATACTTCTCTAACATTAATTTCATCCATGATTTATATCTCTGAATTGCTCTTTACGTAGCAATGATAGAATAAGTGTTTGATACCTTTTTGTTTGTTGTCTTTCTTAACAATCATAAAAATAACTAGTTAGTTATATAGCATCTTCCAGAGAAATTTGTGTGTATGCTTCTTTGTTTTGAGGATCAGTATGCATTCATAAATTTAAGCATATATGTTGTATGTTAATCACTGAAATAATTACTCAAATAGTCTCATATTTGATCTCTTCAATTCTTTTGACACAAAATCAGTGGACTTTTATGGTTTTCCAGATGTCTGGACTATATGGTTTTCCAGATGTCTTGTCCCTAAATGCTATTTGTTCAAGAAATCCTGTTTTCTTTCAAAGGAAATGTATTCAGAGACCTTGATTCTTGTACTAGACTTGCCTTGTCTTTGGGCCTTTTCAGTGGCAATATACACATAGAAACACTCAGACACATCTTAAGACAAATACATTTTGTCTGTATTTTGATACTTCCAAATCAAAATTTGGGCTCAAGAGATTCTACTTACTGGTACTAAAGTTACCTCTCTTTCCTTGATGCCATAGACATGATGCAGTTTTCATTCAAGTCAGTGAAAAGTCAGAAGGGAGATGACAAGAACCTTCTGTCATACCCTTCCCTCAAAATCCGAAGATCTAAATCTCATTCAGACAGTTTAAGAATTAACATTAGGAAAAATGAAAATTCATGGAGTTTCCATAGTGGCTCAGTGGGTAGCGAACCCAACTAGCATCCAAGAGGATGTAGGTTCGGTCCCTGGCCTTGCTCAGCAGGTTAAGGATCCAGCATTGCCATGAGCTGTGGTATAGGTTACAAATGTGGCTTGGATCCCACACTGATGTGGCTGTGGTGTAGGCTGGTGGCTACAGCTCTGATTAGACCCCTAGCCTGGGAACTTCCATATGCTGCAAGTGTGGCCTAAAAAAAAGCAAAAAACTGTCCTAGGTGCCTACTAACACTGAGTTCTGTATGAGAAAATAGGTTCCTAATAGTGAACAGAGAAAACCAAGCCCTCAATAAAAGGGCAGCAATGACACAGATAATTTCTATATGTGGTTGAAAATGGCACAATTAAAATAGCACAATTTCCGTGCCATTAATATATGTCATACTCTATTCTGAGTGTTTTGTGGATTTAGATTAATTTATATTGTTATTATTATTCTACAAGTCAGGTACTGATATTATCATCCCATGTTAGAGCTGAAGACTTTGTGGCACAGAGAAGTGGCATATCATGTTCAAGTTCACATGTGTAAGTGATGCGGCCCAGTGTTCTAGTCCTGGTGTCAAATGCTTTTAGCAAGTAGAAGTATTACATGAACATGACAAGGGACACTGTGAGGGCAATTTTAATGGAAAATTGATCATCTGGGAAAAACCTATTTCTCCATTTCCATTCTGTCCATAATGATTCCTTGATTTGTCTGTATGTGCAAAGAGTTATTTCCTGATCATAAACTCTTTGGGGCCTTCATTATGTGTTTTCTTGAACATGTGTTGAGACATTTACGTTGACCTTGTTCCACAGAACTTCCTGCCATTTGTGAGCCTAGCTTATTAAATATTTGTTAACAGTCTGAGAAGTCTAGGATCTGACCCCCAATCCTCACATTCAAAAGACCTAAGAAAAAAGAAGCTAACTGGAGTCTAGTTTGACTCTGAGAAATGTATGCTATAGTTACATATTCCCTTCACACATTTTATCTTTGATTATTTATACTGAGCCCCTTCTCATTCATATAATTTTCTCATTGTGGCATACAATCTAGACAGAGTGTTCATAAAATATGTATCCTAACTGTTAGCCTGACCTCAGATTAATCTCTTGAAAGATGTTGCTTAAAACTATATTCACACAAATAAGTTCCTTTTATACATTCTTTGTCTTTTTATTTTCTTTCGTAAATCTAATAATATGATTAGAGTTGCTCAGATAATCTTCCATCTCAAGGTTTTATTCATTTCTGATTCATTGTGTCTATTATTAAACCCAGCTGTTGATGTTTTTGAACAAACTGATTTCTGAATTAACTCTACATTGTGTTCTATAATAACCCCACTTCAGTATTATCATGGGTTGCTCCCAATTTACTTTTAGATAATTAAAGCCTCTCTTTATTCCTATCCAAGTTGCCTGTTTTATTTCCCAGAACACAAGGATGTGATTTCATTCATGTTGCTCTAGGGGTCTAAAGTTGATAATCATTTTTCTACATCTGCCCTCATCAGTGTCTGCTTGCAAAATACATGGCTGCATCCCCATCCCTTGGCTTCCTCTCATTAGCATTCACATTCCCACTGATGTAGTGTGTTTTTCTGCCACAAGCCATTCCTTGTTGTTTTCTTATAATGTCAGTACCTTTGCATCAGAATTGTCCTAATTTCCTTAGCATGTTAGATATTTTCCCTATATTGATTTGTTTATGTGGATTATTTACATCTGACTGCATCTGCTTCAGAGTTGATGACATCTATTACTAAAAGATGAAAAATATATATATTTCTCATATCTGAATAAGCAATTTACAAGTTGGTATAGGAAGAGAGGAAAATCTAGGTCATCATAAAAAATCTTGCTTATATCTTTGTAATTTTCATGATGAAAACCTGAAGCCTATTAAAATGTGTATATTATTTGTTCAATGAGAACAAAGAAAAAATGGTTTAGATAAGTGTCATACCCAATATATTCTAGTGGATATTTATTTATGTACATGTATTTGAATGTACCTTATACAAGTACAGGTATATTTTATATTCTATATACTTTACAGGTTTACTTGAATTTTATATACCTTATATTAATGTTTACTCAGTGACTACTTGCCAAATATCTATCCCTAAGTTGAAAAAAAATAAATTAATAAAATTTTCAAAGAATTTATGGAATTGCTAATTCTCTGTAGTTATGATTTAGAACTGAAGTTTTAAATGAAATTTCTTAGGTTTTATACATTTCCTTCCATAGACTATCATCATTTTCTTTGATCATCAAATTGCAAATTTCCTGGGAAGACTCTTACTGTATAGTTTTATTGTAAAATATGCATTGAAAATATAGTTGATGTAGTTGGGTAATTTCCATAAAGGTGAAAGTCACTATCGTTATCATATATGTGTATTTCTTTGTTATTTAATGTCTTTCTTATTTGCCTTTTCTTTACCTGAAGAATAGCATCTACACCAAATTGTTCATATATCCAGGAAATGGGAAGACACATTTTGAGATGGCACAGATTAATTTAATGTCATGTAATTATATAAAAGAACTTTCATTTTATACCTCTGTATTTTCCCACAGTTTTTATCAATCAAAAAATAATAGATTCCCTTAGTTTAGTTTTTTTAAAACAATTTATCATTATAATTTTGCCCTTTGAAGAACAAGATTTCCCTCATTTTTGTTTAATATCTCTAACAGCATGTACTTGAAGAGAATTAGAGTTAAAATATCAGTAATCCAGATTTTCCTCTTATTTTTTTATACTACCTACCTGTGTGGGATATAAGTATCACCGTAACTGGATGTGAAGGGTGTTTTTGAAAGCTTTTCTACTTTACAAAAAGAAGACTTGGGAAAAAACTTTCTTACAGATTTAGGCCTCCTGTCACTTTCTGGTAGATGTATAACGTGGTTATAGTTATTGTTCTGCCTTCAGAATTTCAGGAGTTCCCGTTGTGACTCAGTGGAAATGAATCTGACTAGTATCCATGAGGATGCAGGTTCGATCTCTGGCCTTGCTCCATGGGTTAAGGATCCAGCATTGCAGTGCGCTGTGGTGTAGGTTGCAGTTGCAGCTCAGATCTGGCATTGCTGTGGCTGTGGTGTAAGCCAGCAGCTAAAGCTCCAATTTGGCTCCTAGCCTGGGAACCTCCATATGCTGTGGGTGTGGCCTTCAAGAGACAAAAAAAAAAAAAAAGGAATTTCACTATTTGATTCTAAGCATAGGAACAGAATTTGGGTGCCAATATATGACATCCCAAGATTTTCCTGTATAGTTCTTGGGGTCTCATATATTTCCTATATTATGAGCATTTCAAATCTCTTTGGTACATAGGAAGGATGTAGATACAAAAAGAAAGTAACTTTTTACAGTCATTATGAAGACAGTTTAATGTGAAAATGCAATCTTAAAATGTTTTTCTTAATATTACTGAGGACATAGAAATGACAGTGAAATTGGTGTTTGCAGGAAAAGATTGAATAGCTAGACCTGCCCAAAATAGGCACAGGTTGCTTGTGGGAGAATTAAAAAATAATTACTAAGGTCAACACTTTGGGGCAGTTTAAATTATGGGATTTCTATATTTTGTTTGTCTTATATTTTTGTTTTACAACAGCTCTCTCTAGCCTCTGATTCTAACTAGTTGCCTAATGTAGTTATCAATTTAAATGCAAAAATTTCTCAATACACATAACTTACTGATTTTTCTTTCAGTCAATGAAAACTAGAAAATTAGTCATAATATCTGTAATCTTTAGTATAAATTTAACTCCCCACATCACCAAGGTCTTTAAAAAATTATTCTAATATTTCTAAATGTTTGATACTTTCCAACTCAGTTTTAGCTATTTTAGCTTATAATTTTACCAATGTTTTCCATTCTTACTATCTAAGACTAAGAATTAAATTGATGAGTTAAAGCCACTTGTTCTAAACTAAATGGCAATAAGTGTACTCACCTGTTCCTATACATAATTTTTGTTTAAATTTTCAACAAAGAAGTTATTTTTGGCAATATCTCTTAGCATTCAAGCAGGTTAAAATGTTATCTATCCTTTTCTGTAAATGTCAGTGAAAAACGTCAACTTTGAACCAGTGACTCTATATTAAAATCTGTTTGTGTGTTTTGTTACTTTACATACAGGATTTTCCTTATAGTTTATTTCTCCCTAAGCGGCGACACTTTGTTAATATGGCTGTGTACAATTTTCTGACAAGTGCTGAACCTACGCTAACAAAAACTGGTTCTTATTTATGATATGTCAAATTACTGTTCTGAGAGTAGACCTTTTAGGTTGCATTCAGCCTTTAATTTGACTGAATTTAAATGGCATAAAATGCCTTTTAGTTGGGCTTTGGCTGGCATATTATATATCTCATTTCAATGAAAAACATTCACATGCAAATACAGTTTGTTTGGAGTGAGGACAAATGTGAGTATCATGACTGATGAAGGCTTTTGATCACAGTTCTACAAACTGAAACCTTGAAAAAGAAGAGGCTATTTGGACTGGCATCTGCAATCCCATGAATTATTTAGTTCACATTATTCATAAATCTCTTTGAAGAGAAGGTTTTATGAGGTTTTAAGGAGGAGTAGTCATAGTTGTGTTGCCAGTGTCGATGTATGCTCTAAGTGCCTGCCTGCATGCAAACACTTCCTTTAAATGTCAAGTGTTCTGTAGCCTGTGAAGTGTGGTACCTGAGTACTCCAGCCAGGTTCATCTCTTAGGAAATGGAATCTGATGCTCATCCCTTCCTTTCTCCCTCCACCACTGGGTCTATTGGAGGGAAAAGGTGAATGGGTATAAGGTGCAACAGTTCATATAGATTATGTATAGAAGTAGCTTGAGCACCTCAGCAGAACACATTTTCCATCCCAGCTCCATGGCAGAGCAAGCTAAAAACCCTCCTTCCACCAACATCTTGATCCTCCTCTCATCTACCTTTACACTGATGCAGCTGCCTAGAAGGTCCTCTCTCTTCTCTCTTTTCAGATTTCCAACCAGTTCCTATAGCTGGTGAATTGATTTTTCTAAAACTTAATCCCATTATTAATGACATAGTCTAATTATACACTTACATTCATTCCAGTTACTTGTTTACATATTTGCTTTCTTTTTTTCTTTTTTCTTTTTTTTTTTTTAGATGACAAGATCCCTGAGGACAGGGCTCTTATGTTAATCATATTCTTTGTTCCAGAGCAATAGCATCCCTCTAATTTATAGGGCAAACTCAATCAATGGATGTTAGATATACTTTCCGTGAATTACCCTCGCACTATATTTCCTAAATGGAACAATGGGTATATCTTAAAACACTTCTAGGTGTTTTGGTGGTGGTGGTGGTGGTAGTGTTTGGGTTTTTGTTTTTTGGGTTTTTTTTTTTTTTTTTTTTGCCACATCCAAGGCATGTGGAAGTTCCTGGGCCAGGGATCAATTCTGCACCATAGCAGTGATCTGAGCTGCTGCAATGACAACTCATACTTAACCTACTGCACTGCAGGGGAACTCCCACTTTTAGGTTTTATAAAGGACCATAACTTCAAAATTATTTTTAAATTTGAATGATTGAGGGAAGTTTAACATTGGTTACACATTAAGAAAAGTATCCTGGGAGTTCCTGTCATGGCACAGTGGAAACGAATCCAACTAGGAACCATGAGGTTGCAGGTTCCATCCCTGGCCTCCCTCAGTGGGTTAAGGATCCGGTGTTGCCATGAGCTGCAGTGTGGGTCGCAGATGTGGCTTGGATCTGGCATTGCTATGGTGGTGGTGTAAGCCAGCAGCTATTGCTTTGATTAGACCTCTAGCCTGGGAACCTCCACATGCCATGGGTGTAGGCCTAAAAAGATAAAACACACACACACAAAAAAAAGGAAAATATCCTATTTAGGGATCTATGTATCTATGTTGGCTTTAACTGGCACAGAGGAGGAACTTATGTTCAGATCAATTTTTCAGAGTGTCAAAAGGCTCAATTGTAATTTGCTCATTTGAATTTTTAAGTGATGCTTTAAAGTTTTAAAGTTAACAAATAGTTGCAGTTTATGCTGCTGAATAGATGTCTCTTCCCACTTTTTAGAGCATACACTATTTGATAATCAATGCTGTGATGGAGGTTAGACCACATAATGTTTAATGGTATTGTCTATCTCTGAGATTCTGTGATTCTCTGAAATCATGCCAGGTGGGATTTTAGGCTTAACAGTAGATTCAAATGCAAACAACCTGAATAAATTTACCTAGAGTTTGAATATTTTAAAATCCTGAGAACTGACTTTTTTTTTCTCTCTAAAATATATCTTCCTGGAGTTCCCTTGTGTTGCAGCAAGTAAAGGATCCGTGGTGTCATTATCTGTAGGATAATCAATGATATAAAACAGATATATATATTTGTCTTTCTGCCATTTCTTGGGCTGCTCCCACA
Organism: Phacochoerus africanus; assembly: GCF_016906955.1. Taxonomy (NCBI): domain Eukaryota; kingdom Metazoa; phylum Chordata; class Mammalia; order Artiodactyla; family Suidae; genus Phacochoerus; species Phacochoerus africanus. The sequence goes on along the minus strand of NC_062544.1, from coordinate 250,023,243 downwards.
GCATATGGAGGTTCCCAGGCTAGGGGTCTAATCGGAGCTGTAGCCGCCAGCATATGCCACAGCCACAGCAACACGGGATCTGAGCTGCATCTGCAACCCTCACCACAGCTCACAGCAATGTTAGATCCTTAACCCACTGAGAAGGCCAGGGATCAAACCCACAATCTCATGTTCCTAGTTGGATTCGTTAACCACTGAGTCACAATGGGAACTAAAACAGTTATATTTTAATAAAATACCTAATTGTTAAAGAAGATGATAATTTTTAACATTATTCTTTTTAAGGTTGGTGCATTTTACTTTGAGCTCTGTAATACCCATATTGACAATGAAAAAGTAATAATTTTAGCATTGACATCTTATGTGATCTCCTTGAATGAAAAATACATTCAAACACACCAATCTGGTCTGACAGTAAATTTGCAAAGATAAGAAACCCACAACAGGGGTTTCTGCTATGGTATAACAGGATCAGTGGCATCTCTGGAGCACTGGGATGCAGGTTCAATCCCCTGTCCAGCACAGTGAGTTAGGGATCCAGTGTTGCCACAAAGGTCACAGATTCCACTGGGATTCAATAATTGGTCCAGGAAATTTCATATGCCATGGGTACATCCATTAAAAAAAAAAAAACTGAAACAATTTAACTAAATCAAATAAAAAATGAATACTTAAAATAAGCTTTCTTTACAGACATTATTTTATCCTACATTTTGTAGGACTGATATTAGCAAATCTCATATTAAAAATAAAATTTAATGCTTTTTCAGAGTTTTCATAACTATCATTGCATAGGATTCACAAACTCTGAGGTCAGACACCTCAGATGTATGAGGAATGTCACCTACATTGCTCTTGTTCTGGTAGATTTCCAGTTGAGATGTGGTCAGAGTAGATCCTAAGTTATTCAGTATTTATTGGAGTTCCCATTGTGGCTCAGTGGTTAACGAATCTGACAAGGAATCATGAGGTTGCGGGTTCGATCCCTGTCCTCACTCAGTGGGTTAAGGATCCGGCATTGCAGTGACCTGTGGTGTAGGTCACAGATGTAGCTTGGATCTCGAGTTGCTGTGGCTCTGGCCTACGCCAGTGGCTACAGCTCCGATTAGACCCTGAGCCTGGGAACCTCCATATGCCACAGGTGCGGCCCTAGAAAAAAAAAATGCAAAAAAAGACAAAAAAAATTTATTATTATGTCTTAAATAAAATGTTAATCATATCTTTTGAACCATAGTCTTTAAAATCACAATTAGTGTTACTATATCAATCAAAGTAGAATAATAGTATATATTGACCCCTCTATTGCCCAAGAGAGTAACATAGCACCTAATGAAATTTCCTGCAAAATAAATTTAGAGAATGTACTGACTATGTCAATATAAAATAAAAGTGTTGAATAAAATGCAAAAGCAGGGAGTTCCCGTCGTGGCGCAGTGGAAATGAATCTGACTAGGAACCATGAGGTCGCAGATTCAATCCCTTACCTTTCTCACTGGGTTAAGGATCTGGCGTTGCTGTGAGCTGTGGTGTAGGTCACAGATGCAGCTCAGATCTGGCATTGCTGAGGCCCTAGCATAGGACAGCAGCTATAGCTCTGATTAGATCCCTAGCCTTGGAATCTCCGTACGGCCGTGGGTGCAGCTCTAAAAAGACAAAAGACAAAAAATTTAAAAAATAAAAAAAAATAAAAGGCAAAAGCAGAGAAATAGAAAAAGAATATGCCATTCAAGTTCTCCATAAGGGACCCTGGAACCAAATATCCATCTCAGTACTTACCTACCTATTTGCTGTTGAATCAGTAATGAAAGTTTTTCTCCTGTCACTCATTAGGACTGTAAATATAATAATATCTATTTGTCAGAAAGGCTTGATTTTATAATATTACAGTAAAAACTATCAGATATCATTTCTAAAGAATTTGAAACTGACATGTCTAAATGATCCCATTCCCTGCATTTGGTTTATGGAAGCAGTGTACTATAAATATACACATCTAAGTGCTCCTTAAATTAATATGCATTAAATGCTGAATGTATTTTAAGCATGTGTTTTCTGTGTCTGAGATCTTCTGGTATGGATGACTTAATTTTAGAAAACCGTGACCCTACCTGAAGTAGAAGTCAGGATGAGATCAGAGAAGCAGCAGTGGCTGATGCATAACATTTCAGGGGTCACCTTTCACCTTGCTGGAGCTCCTCACTGGGATGATTCACTAGAGGGCAAAACTGAGTATTTCTAGATCACATGCTTATTCATGGAGAAGCTTGACTTTGCCAGCCCTCTGAAGTGATTTCCTTTGGATCTCTTGGAAATTGAACAAGTTACCTGAACTACACTGAAGCAGATCAGAAATTTTCTCTTAAGTTATTCCTAATTATATTCTTTATTTGCACAGCTTTTCCAAAATTAACACATTATCTGACAATTAGGAGTTAGGGAACATTGAGTTTATATTTATTTCATAGCTATTTACTTGAATGCTGTAGGCCACATCAGCACATGCTCCTGAGTTTCACAACTCTTTTAATACATATTCTCAAGAAAATCTTGTGAAAACATTTGCTTATTTCTGTCAAATACATTTTCTGTTTATGCCCCTTTACCCATTTCCTGTCCTCACCGTCCTTAAGCCCAAGCTGTAAACTATTGGGCTTTGTGTAAATTCCAGATGGTATGAATTCTTTTCCTTTTATCGGTGAATCCTAGTCATACATTATAATGATTACAAAACTATTATCAGTCAATAAATGTTTTTACTAGAGGATACTTTGGTTCTCTGATTGAAAACAATTCAAGACTAGTACAGAGTCCAATTATTCTTTTGAAATAAAGGAATAATAATTATCAATGTTTTAATATGAACTGAATAAACTGTTGTATATGCATATGATTATACAATAATACTATATCCTGCATACATACACACACGCATGTAATATATATACACAGATTGAAAGAATGTTTATGTCCTGTTATTTCCCCATGTCCCCATCTGTCTTAGAGTGTGAACTCTTATTGGTAGATGCCATGTCATTATTGATTCCACATACCATTTGAAGAACTTTGATGGCTCAGAAAGTATTCAAGATACACATATAGTTACTTTACTATTTTACCATTACTGTTTATGGGCATAAAAGTATTTACTTAGCATATGTTTAAACTAGTAAAATGGAAAATGTTTTGAAATAAACTATTCAGCAAATAATTTCTAACTAGGACAGTAATTTAGTAGAAAAAACTTAAGATATAACTATAACATCTAGAAAGTAATGCAACCAATCTCACTGATATTAGAATTTAGTTTTATAATTATCTGTTTATAAATATTTCTTAAATATAGTAGTTTTCATATAATTAACAACAATTGAAGGCATGCATGTTAAGTTTATTCATCAGAATTAGCCACTGAGGATCTGGGAAATAATATGCAACTAATCTCTAGCAGTGTATTTTATTCTAGTTATTGATTTAGGGTATTTCTAAGATAGCTTCCTGATTTGGTAACATATACATAAAATATAACTTCAAAGGATGCCCATGTACTTTATTTATTGAGAACATTTTTATTCTTGTAGTGCCTCAAAGATTTCATAATAATATATAACTGATACATCTAAGGGTTTGCATTTATTTTATAGTCTTTTTTAGAGACGTGTTTGAGTCCAATTTTTAAAAAAATCTTGAAAACTTCTCCCAATACATATCAGGCTAAAAGTCACAAGTCCACAGGGAAGTATGAAATCTAAAATAAGAAAATAAATTTATAAATTGGAAGTGACTCATGAAGTTTAAAGAGATTGTTGACAGCAATTGAAATCATGTAGAGCAAAATGGTATAAATGTTTTGTGTGTAAACTATCAGTGCTAGAAGCATAAAAACAGTGGAGAGAAAAAATATTAATACAAAATAACTATTATTTTGATACATATAATTCACTATTTATAGAGGAGGAAACATGGAAAAGAAATAATTATATAGATTACTTAATTCTCAAAACACACATGAATGAAGTAGTTAGAAGCTTAAAATAAACTTGTCTCATTTGTGTAGAAATAAAATGGTTATTTCATAGAAGAAATTACTATGTCCTACATTTCAGAGACTAAAATTTCATAAACTAAAATTATTTAAGTGGTGCTTATTTGCCTTGCACATACCTTAAAAAATTTACTCTCATGGTAAAATGATCTCATTCAATATGAACACCAACATATAGCCAATACTGTGCAGTTTTATATACACTATTACATGTAATCATATTATTTGAAAGTTGATGTCAAAAACATAGATATTTAATTAGATATTTAAGTAATTTTTATTATCAGAAATTTAATCATCTAAAAAATAGAGATAAAGTATAATAAACAGCATGCATCCCAAGATTATTTTAAAAGAATCCCAGCCATTAGGTTATTTTTTATAAATATTTAATTTTGTGAAAAGATAATGACTTAAAAAATAGTTACAATACTATTATCCCACCTAAATATTAACAGTAATTCTTCAATGTCACAAAATATCCTGTGCTCAAGTCAGGATCCAAAATAGTCTATACATGCCTACTTGTTTGATATGTCTCTTAGGTTCCTCCTTCAATTACTATTTTTTACCTCTGCTATCTGTTGGCTAAAGGAACCAAATACCAAAATCCCTTGTGTGTGGTTTCCCACATTCAAGGTTTGACCCATTGCAGTGATTTAATGCATTCTCTTTGTTCCCTGTGTATATTGGATATTGGAAGTTCAATATAGAGGCATGATTCTATCCAGATTTGATTATATTGGGAAAAATGCTTCTTAAATGGTAATGTCTTTCCATGAGAAGCTATGCAATGCCTGGTAATCTCCCTTTTAATGATGTTACAGTTACGTTATGTATCCATCTATGTATAAGTACATTTTAAAGATTGCAGAACACTGGTCCTTGAGTTCTATTATTTCCTTCTTATTTGTTGGCTGGAATATTTGTACGAAGAGAAATTTCCAATCATCAAATATTTGGTTACTCTGGGTATAATCCTTTTAGCAAATATTTCTTTGTCAAGTATCATTTTTACACATTTTGCCTCTTGTGAAATTTGTGTGGTTATTAAGAAAGAAATTAGATAAAGTCACACTTTTTCAAGTCTTCAGATTCCAATGAGCCTGAGAAGAAAATTCTCATGTTTAGTTGAAGTTAGTTAAAGACTAAGATGTTATTTTAAATAAATCTCAATGATTAGTGAAAGAAAGTGTTTAACTTTGTACTGTATAGTTGGAGGGAAAAAAAGGAGACATACTAGTGATTATCTAGCCCTGAAATGCAATAATTTTTTCCATATCTTGAAAAGACTGCAATAATGTGGTAAGTATCTGATAAATTAAATGTAGTAATATATCTTTTAAATTCAGTGTGATTTACTCCTTTATAAAAAGGAATAACACTCACCTGATATTAATTAGTACCACATTGCTATACTATATATAATGATTGAATTTTGATATAGTGGATTTTAAAATATGTTCATTCAGCATTGTGTTTTGGTTGTAGTTTTGCTACCAAAGAGCTTTGTGATCTAGAAAAAGTCACTTCTCCTCTCTGTTCCCAGCTTTGTAGTACGCTGAATCTCTCAGTTTTTATTCATTTCTTGTAGGAAGTATGGCAATGTATTATCTTTTATTTTTATAATTTCCGCACATCTGTAAGAGTAACTTTTTCATATTTAAAAAAGTTTTCTTGCGCAGTATCTACTAATGGCAATGAGTTTTTTGATTTTTTTTTTTTATCTTCTTTCACTGTAGATAAATTTGGGGCAAGGGAACTTCCAGTATATCTAAATATGAAGCTGTAGATGTCAGGAACGTCTGTCTCCTTGGAAAGTCTAAGTACTTACTAAGTTTATTGCTTCCTTATTAAGAAACAACATTCCTTTATCTTTAAATTTATTTATGGAAGGAAAAAAAACACTATGCTAAAATATCAAGTATCTCCAAAAAATGTCTACATAATCTTAAATTTAAAAACTCCGTAATGCTTTAGCATTAGCTCTCTGTGAATACACTCCAGTAATGTCTTTACTATTTACTGAATGTTTCATTGCTAAGTAACTTTTCAGCAAACACTCCAAAGACAACCATAAATCCAATATGTTCTATATTATCCATACATTCCAAATCTTAACAAAACCTATCATCATTTTGTTATGACATTAATCTTAAAATTAGAAGCAGAAATTGAAAGAACAGGGAAAATGTATCTAGGTCATATAAATTTTGAAGTAGGTAAAATTTATCTAATCTACTGTAAGAATGCCCTCATGACCTATTTATAGTCCATGTACTTCACTTTGAAAAAATACTATTTTAGATTAACCAATTCTGTGTAGAATTATTAGTGATACTTTTTAAATAGATGATAGACTAATTCAGTGAACTAATTAACTAATTGGTAACATGATCAATTAATTCTATTTTTACTTTTTGATCATTTGTATTGGAGTTTTTAGAGATAAGCATTATTTCTATAATGTCTAATATTCACTATTCAACATGTGTGTGTAAATAGCTCTGATATTTCTGTTACATGATTTTTCTTAAAAAATTATATGCACGAAATTTCACATTATTAATATTATAATTATTAGCAGTTACAAATTTAATGTTATAACTTATCACCTCTGGAAAAATTGTGAGAACAACTATAATATTATAGTAACAACTTGCTGCTTTTATTATAAAGGTGAAGAAATGTTAATGTTACATCTGAAACTTTTCTCTGGTCAAAGTACCTTCTTTTTTTTTCATTTAAACTATGAACTGCTAAAATTGTATTTTTAAGATAATTTTCAGTCACTTTTGGGTAGTGTGCAATGTGCACTTTACAATTGACTTATAATTGGACTGTGCTGACAATGGAAAATCTTACAAGTATTGAACATGACATTTATGACAGTATTGCTGTCATCTTGGCTTCTTTTATTGAATATGCAGAGAATTATAATTGGGCTAACAAGCCTGGTAGCCTGGCCTCTTTCCAATTATATTAACCAGCCTAGTCTAGTATTAGCTGCCTGAACACACACAGGAACAGGCATAGAGCTTTTGTTTTCCTTTCTATTTTGTTTTGGTATCTACCCAATAATCTAAGAATAAAATCATCTGCTTTCATGTAATATTTGAGAAATTACAATACTTCATCTTTATCCCAATGAGAAATGTAAAGATTTGCCTTCTCTATTTTTATTTCACCAATTTATTAATAAAAAAGATGAATCTTAACAAAAGATTTGTTGTATCTATTAACAATTTTTATAATATTATCTCAAAAATTCATAAAGGCTTTTGGCAAATTTTCTTTGAATTTGTGCTAAAAATGTAAAGTGATCAATTTGAATTTGAAGTAAAATTTCTCTTTGCATAAACAATTCAACATACTGATAATTGAAATATTTTTTCTGAAAATGAATCAAATAGTATTTTTGCATAATCTGAAAATAAGTATTTCAGCTTTGTGTAATTTTTTTTTTAAATCTTTTTGTCTTTTCTAGGGCCACTCCCGTGGCATGTGGAAGTTCCCAGGCTAGGGATCTAATCAGAGATGTAGCCACCGGCCTATGCCAGAGCCACAGCAATGAGGGATCCGAGCCCCATCTGTGACCTACACCACAGCTCACGGCAACGCCGGATCATTAACGCACTGAGCAAGGCCAGGGATTGAACCTGCAACCTCATGGTTCCTAGTCAGATTCGTTAACCACTGCACCACGACAGGAACTCCTGTGTAATCTTAAAAACAACACAAATGATGAAAATAATCCCTGATGGTTAGAATTCTGAAATCTACTAAAATTCTACCAAGGAATTAGAAACTGAATTTTTAATTGAAAAACAAATAGTAAGGAAGAAAATTAAATGAAACAGTGTGTGGTTCAAAAGATCCAAGGAGAATGTGGTGTAGCAGTTATTTGGAATATTAGATTCTCTGCTTTTGTTTTTGTTTTTTTCTTTTTGCTGATTTTCTCTTATTTTGAAACATTTAATAGACTTGCATTTTTCCCCTTAACTTTCTCCACACTTCCATCAACCATAATTTGTATTCACCTTTGTCAGTGGTTTTTTTGGGTAGGAATATGAAAAAGAAACAAACAAATAAAGAAAAGCAGCTGGTAATCTGTCCTAAATAAACAAAACACCAGTACAGTACGTAAGGGATATGACACAGGATGTGTATTGCAGTACTGTCACTAGCACTAAAAAAAAATTTAAAAACAACCTGATTGTCTATCAATAGGGAAATAGTCCCGTACTTCATATACATGATAGAAAAATATACAATTATAAAAATTAGTAATTTATAAACCATGTATTAACTTGGAAAATAAGGGGAAAGCAGACTGCCAAGAAATGTGTATAGAATGATCCTATTTTTGAAACAAAATACACAACATATTTATGTTATTGGTTTTTATAAGAATAACAAAATTCATTTTATAACATTAGCAAACTGTTAACATTGATTATTTTAGAGGCAGCCTTTGGAAAAGGATGAGAATTTCTTATCTATCTCACTTCTTATTTGTTGTCATTTATCAATTTTGTACTAAAAATAAAAAATAGAACTATTTATTTTCATTAAGTAGGAGCAAATTTTCTGGTTAAAAACAATTTTAAAGTTTACATTTGAATAGTAAATATTTTAGAAACTCTAATGGACCACAAATTTTGGTGTGAATTGTTATATTACAGTGATAATATCACCAGAAACAGCTAGTAGTTTAAGATTGGTTCCTTGCTTTTTTAAAGTTAGCTTAAATTTTGGCAGTTCCCATTTTGGCTCAGCGGAAATGAATCTGACTAGCATTCATGAAGATGCAGGTTCAGTCTCGGCCTCACTCAGTGGGTTATGGAATGGTGTTTTAGTGACCTGTGGTGTAGGTCGCAGATGCACCTCAGATCTGGCGTTGGAGTAGGCCAACGGCTACAGATCCCATTTGACCTCTAGCCTGGAAACCTCCATATGCCATGGGTGCAGCCATAAAAAGACAAAAATAAATAAATAATAAAATTTTTTGTGCCTAAAAAGACATTTATTTATTTATCTATTTATTTTGTCTTTTTAGGGATGCACCCATTGCACATGGAGAGTTCCTGAGCTAGGGGTCCAAGTGGATCTGTAGCTGCTGTGCTACGCAATAGCCATAGCAACGCCAGATCTGACTAGTGTCTGCGACCTACATCACAGCTCATGGCAACATCAGCTCCTTAACCCACTGAGCGAGGCCAGGGATCCAACCTGCATCCTCATGGATGCTCGTCAGATTCGTTTCCATTGAGCCATGATGGAAACTCCAAAAAAATAAATGTTATATTCATAATAATATTGTGAACATTCTTCCTTTCCAGCCTCTTCCTCTCAAGCTTCTGTCTTAAAGCTGTGGAATAAATAGAGTTTGAGTGGGTTTATGTAAGAGCTTAATCAAGGTTTCCTAAAATAATTTTGCTTTTATTTAATGTTTTTATTTGGAAAAAATTATTTTAAAAATGAGTTGTACATGTTTATGAGCTAGCAAAAGATAAATATAATAGTATGAGAGTGTGATTGTATATAAAAATAAAATTCTCTGTGAGTAGTCTGGTATGTATCTAAATTTGAAATTTTTCTTTAGTTCTAAATAACTTGAAAGAATAAAATGTAAATTAAGAGTTTCTGTGTGAAGTTCATAAGTACTCAATCTAAAATCTATTAAACTTTGCTGAAGTTGAATATGCCAAACCAGAGACTGCATATTTCCCAGTTAGGGGATGGATAGCTTCATCTTTAACATTGTTTAGAGAATGAAAAAGCACTCTTTCCTCTGTCAATCTTCCTTTTTAAATAGTCTTTAAATCAAAATAGAACACATTACTTCAAAATGTTTAGAGGTGTCTAATTATGCATTTTGTCTAGACATCCTCCTTTGAGTAAAGAATTCTCCTCTTAGGACTGTTCTAATTTCCTCATTAGGTTTACTTCTGCCCCAGATAGCATTACCTCTAGATATAAATAAATTTCTACTTCTTAGTGAAAATAATGCCATTTAAAGTAATGGAGTTTCCTAGTTTCATAGCTATGTGATCAACTAAGTACAAAATAGCTGAAGTTTAAAGAATCAGGTCACTTGGATTTGGCTTTGTAGACCTGATATTGACAATTTAGTTGATGACTCAGTGCCTTAAATCCCACTGGTATAGGGTAGTATCTTAGAGCACAGATTTTAGAGGCAGACACCTAGGGTCAAAACCCAAATTTACCTCTTTCCAGCTGTCCCATCATCAGTAATAACCTGACTTTTCTAAGTTCGAGTTTTCACATCTATGAAGCAGTGATAACAAAACTCACGTTTTGAGGTCATTAGGTGGAAGATGTATGGAAAGTACTCAAACTCTATCTCTAGCATTTAAGTAAGCATTCAATAAATGTAACTTGCCCTTGTGAGTTATCCAAATGTTGTGGATTATATTTTATTTGTTAAATAATATGAAATATATACAGCATTTTAAATTGAATTGTTAACTAAAGTTCAGTTAGAATGTAGAAAAAGAAAGATACATAGTTCTTAAAAAGAATTTTGGGCCTTAGGGTGTTTGGAATTTGCCTTGTATGGCCTCTATTTATTTTACTCTTTCTTACTCAGTATCTTTAATCATATACTAACAAAATATAACCAGTCGTCATTTTCTTTGTTATAAGTCCTATTCATCTAAACTGTGTCAATCATGTAATCATAAATGTATCATTTTAGACTTTAATAGTAATACCATATCTTTTTTTTTCTTATTAGAGACTCTGTCTAATAAACTAATATGTTTGTTCTCTTCTTCTTGTGCAATCTTTCCTTGGTACCAGCTGCTGCTTCAAAGAATAAAGTTAAAGGTGAGCTACTATCCATTCTGCATGATTCACCGTGATTGTTTTCTACTCTGTCTTCTGTTCTTTTAAGTGATAGAGTCAGTTCCTGGTAATGATACCAGTTCAGTCTAGAGATATTAGTTGTAAATTCCTACCAATACAGATATACATATTATTTTAATTATTCAGTTTCTGATATATGTCTGCATTTGCATGATTGTGACTTTGCTTATTTTCTTGTTTTATTTCCCACTTTATTCCAAGTCAAATGAGGTATTTTTATGCCTAACATTTTGCCTGTTGACTTAGCTTCCTTGATAAAATTGTGAACCGGGAAAAATTCAGCATAAAATAAAGCTGTTGGAAGGTCTTAAAATTGAACATACCTTCATAGAATTATATGAAAAGAAAATTTTATCCTTTAAAAATTGAATATTATAAACTCCAGTCTTCTATTTATGCCTTTTCTTCCATTACCTAGTTGATTTGCTAGAATCCTAAAAATATATTTTCATGAGAGAAGAACTGGTTGTTTAATGCCAGAATATCTCCATGAAAGATAAAGACTTTTGGCTTCATATGTCAAAGTTTTTATGGTTTTAAAAGAATTAAAGTACACACACACACACACACACACACACACACACACACACACATATTATACTGTGTCATGGGCTTATAGTTTATATGTTTTCATATTCTCTAGAACAATTACATATCATTTAAATTTTTTTTCCTTATATGGCAAATATATTTTTTTCCTCTTTTACTTATTTTTATACAGCAAAACTATAATAATCTCATTGGTTATACATCTGTTAGCTAGATGTATAACCAATTTCATATTCTCTAGAACAATTACATATCATTTAAATATTTTTTCATATTCTCTAGAACAATTACATATCATTTAAATGTTTTTTTCCTTATATGACAAATATATATTTTTCCTCTTTTACTTATTTTTATACAGCAAAACTATAATAATCTCATTGGTTATACATCTGTTAGCTTTAGTTTCCTCATCAACAGAGCATGAGAAATAATAAATGCTTCAAAAATTGTTGTGAGAATTAAGTAAAATATATAAAACAATTAGCAAACTTTCTATTGCTACTACTACTAGCATTTTAAACAGTTCTAGATTCCTTTTGCTTTTCACAACCTGCCTCTTCTTTGTGGAGAATTTGAGTCTTCATCATTCTGTACTGCCCTGCCTAAGGTATTCCTCTGCATGCTGCTCAGGAGGAATGACCAGGTGGTTTTGTTTCTTCCTCCACTTCTCACATTCAGATCTACCACACGGCCACCCTTCTCTATTATCCCCCTCCCTCAAGCCCTCCACCACTTTCTACTTTTACAGCTAATTTTAACACTATCCATAGATTTATCTTTGGAGTGTTAACTGCTCTCTGTTTATAAGGCTGAGCATTTAGTGTGCAGCTACTATTTTCCTAGCAATGTATTTGTTTGGTACACTGAAAATATAGAAGAAATGGAAAAATTCCATTTACCCTTTGTTGAATCCTCCACACCTAGCCTAGTCTCTTTATCAGTAAATGTACTAGAAGAATTAGCCAATTCTTAGCACAGAAATTTTCTGTGTACAGAAGAAATACACTCACAAAACAATTAAGAAATTGCCTGCTAATGAGCACAAGGTTATGAAATATATTTACATAAAAAGGTTAGATATTCAGTTTTAGGAATGAAGAATTAATAACAATGTACAATAATAAATGTTAATTGTGGGATATGGAGCTTGAATGTAAAGGGAATTCACAAGGGATAAGTATTGAGATTGGAGCCCTTGGTCTCAGAGAATGCTTTATGTGGGAGGTGGAGTTTGAACTGATTCTTGAAGGATGGGTAGGATACATAGAGGAAAAGGAGTACATAGAAACAGGAGTTTGAAAGTATAAGTAAAGGTAGAGAAGCAGGAATTGGTATTGTTCATTTCGTATAATGAGAACCCTTTTTAAAAGAAGACCTGTGTTTTTATGAGAGTAGAGGAAAATAAATTTGATGATGGAATGGTCATGAGTCGTTACTGCATTTGATTACATAAAACCTCTTGTAATAGTCATATGTGTTCACTTTATAATTCTTAAAAACAATGCACAATAATTCATATTATAATATACAGGTTACAAAGTATTAGTATAGGAAACCAATTCACCACTGAGGGATTATAGTCATAAATTATATTTTGGACATCTATCAAGCCATATCAGGACTCACACTGGCTAGGATTTACAGTGCAAACATATTTATGTGCCCGATTTAGAGTGTCTCACATTGCCATCCCTATTGTTCCACACCTATTCATTTTATTTGAATCTCTTTTTTCCCCTTGTTTACAAGCCTGCAAGGGCACTTTAGGACATGGTTTACCCTATGCCTGTTTTTTTGTTTGTTTGTTTTTAATCTACAAGGTGTTATAAAGTCAAGAAATGACACTTTATAAAATGAACTGTGCCTCAAGTAAAAACTGAAATTTTATTTCTAATGATTGAGACAGATGTGTATTATGTAGATAACAGAGAGGATAGTCAGTGCTTTTATTGTCCAATTTCTATGTCGAGGCAAGTGGTCTTCAAACAGGAAAAAAAATAAATGTGAGTAAGAGGAAAATAAAACCCAAGATAAAATAAAACCCAAGATAAAGTAAGTGTAGATTTCTTAAAACCACTGCATTTCACCTGTCCCAAAGTGCATGCCAGGGAATCCATGGAAGTTTTGAAAAAGATTACAGTGAAGTTATTTATCTTTATGGAATCCTACAAATGTGAGGAGCTTCTGGAATATTGGAGAGAGAAATTTCCCCTGATATTTTTTAAGGAGAAAGGATTATATTCAAGAAACCATAGACTGGTAAATTGGACATTACCTTCCCAATGAAATTATTAAACTCTTAAGCCAACAATTTGTGGGTGGTTAGATGAAAAGAATTCACTATGAGTCAGTTAACAGTTATTAATAATGGCATAGAAAATTACTCTTATTTTCTCCCCCTCTTTTTTTTAATGTTGTTATTAAGTAGGTATCTGATGCCAATAGCATAAACATAATGTACCTGAATTTCATCAAATCCTGTAGCAAATCTTTCCTTATCTATCTATGCAGAAACTATAATTCTGAAAATCACCAACTATTTTTTAGTGGTCAAAAATCAATGGTGGTTTTCCAATCCTCATATTACCCATTATTATCAGCTGAATATACTGTTTCTTTTGATTTTCCATTTCCCTTGATTTCAGGGTCTCTGTACAGACTTCATTTTCTTTTAAACACTTTTGTGCCTCTTTCTCTCTCTTTTTTGTTTTGTTTTGCTTTTTTGGGGCTGAACCCACACCACAGCATATGGAAGTTCCCAGGCTAGTGGTCAAATCAGAGCTACAGCTGCCAGCCTGTACCATGCCACAACAAGGCAAAATCTGAGCCACGTCTGTGACCTGCACCACGGCTCATGGCAATGCTGGATCCTTAACCCACTGAGTGAGGCCAGGGATTGAACCCACATCCTCACAGATCCTAGTCAGGTTTGTTACCGCTGAGCCACAACAGGACCTCCTCTCTCCTTTTCTTTTTTAGGGCTTCATCCAAAGCATATGGAGATTCTCAGGCTAGGGGTCTTATTGGAGCTGTTGCTGCCAGCCTACACCAGAGCCACAGCAATGCCAGATCCTTAACCCACTGAGCGAGGTCAGGGATTGAACCTGCAACCTCATGGTTCCTAGTCAGATTTGTTTCTGCTGCAACATGCCAAGAACTCCCTCATCTCTCCTTTTCTACCTTGTCCTCAGAGTATAAATTTCATTCAGGTTATATCTTTGATTCCTAAAGAAATCGCTTCTTGGAATGTTGGTTCATCTCTCCACATCCTTTTTGAGAGATGAGCTTTACTTCCTACAAAAAAAAAAATTTACCTGATTTTGTCCCCACAACCAACCTCCCCCTCCAGTGTTCACTGTTAAGAGAAAGAAAAATGATTCAAATTCCTCCCTTGAAACTTTAAAAGTGAGAAGGGACACAGGAGAGAGGGGAAACTGAAAGGAGAAAGACGGAAGAAAGATGGGGAATCAGTTTTGTTATACTTGGTGGTCATGAATTTTGCATTTAGACTAATTAAGAAGATGAATTAAGTCTGAGGGGGAAAAAGAAAGAAGATTGAAGAAGGAATGCACAAAGAGGGAGAGATCAAGAGACTGCTTTCATGGTGCTTAAGTCCCTTGTTCTAACAGAAGTTTCTATTTTATCCTTGCCCTTTGGTTTTCTGACACAGCTCTCTTTTAATTAAGCTTTCTATATATGTTTCACTTGCTTGCAGTCAAAAGAGAACTAGTTAATATAATTGTTTTATTTATTTATTTATTTATTTGGTCTTTTGTCTATTTAGGGCCGCACCCACTGCATATGGATGTTCCCAGACTAGGGGTCGAATCCAAGCTGTAGCTGCTGGCCTACACCACAGCCACAGCAATGTGGGATCCAAGCTGCATCTGCGACCTACACCACAACTCCTGGCAACCCAGGATCCTTAACCCACTGAACAAGGCCAGGGATCGAACCCACGTCCTCAGGGATACTAGTTGGGTTTATTAACCACTGAGCCATGTTGGGAACTCCAAATGTTTTATTTTTTTCTAAAGTTTTCTGAGTTGATTTCAGTTACTACTTTTCTAGACTTGATATTGCTACTAAGCTCCTATCTGATATTCCTTTCAACTTGTTGAACATTCCTGCTTAAATATTAAAAACTGAAATTCTTATTTTTCTTTTCAAATCTGAACCCTCAGAGTTTGTCTTCTCATGAACAAATACTTGCCTACTTTCCCAGTTTAAAAGTTGAAGCATCTTTAACTCTTCCACATTAATGGCACCCATAGTAAATCAACTATCAAACTGTCCTAATTTTATGGAGATAAAAGTATTGTTCTATAGCCTTATTTTACTATGGGAATAGAAGAATTTGCATGGATACACCTTCTTCATATCACTCATTCCTTAGATCTTGCCTGGAGTAGTTTCTAACCTGTCTCTCCTGATTTAATTCCCAACATTCTACTATGTATCCTACCTTCATATAACACAGTGAATTCATACAAAAGCACTCTACCATCTATCCTACATTCATATATTAATAAGATGATCAACATTTTCCCACTTAGAAGTAGAGAAAAAGTATCTTAGGGCGTTCCTAAAATTTCTCTGTATAAAATTATCTTATTTCACTCTATTACATACTTGTAGACTAAGTATATCTTAATGATTAATGTTCCAAAATCATACACAATTTCTAAATAGTTTTAATGCAATAAATATAATATTTAGGAGTTTCTGTCATGGCTTAGTGGAAATGAATCTGACTAGCATCGATGAGGACACAGTGTTCAATCTGATTTTTAGGCTTTATTTTTGATTCAAGCTTTGGCAACTGCGGCACAGATGACAGTTTATGCCATTTCTCAAGTGTCAGCTTTTAGCTATTACTTTCAATTATATAATCCTTATTTGGTGCTCAAATAAAAATTAACATAATTATTCTGATATTGTATGAGAACTAAAAAATAATGCAGGACACTTAGCATTTAAATTGAGATATATATGGTTTAGAGAAGGATTAGTATTTCAATATACTGTATTTCCATAAGTCATATATAATATTATTAAATAAATTAAATGGCAAACTATTGCATTTGGGAAGGATGAGCATTGAGATCCTGCTATAAAACACAGGGAACTATATCTAATTATTTGTGATGGAACATGATAGAGGATAATGTGAAAAAAAAATGTATGTAAGTGTATAACTTCGTCACTTTGCTGTACTGCAGAAATTGACAGACACTGTAAATCAAATATAATAAATTTTTTAAATAAAAAAATAATTTATTCAGGTGTGAATATAAAAAAGTCAGCTATTCAACCAAAACATGATATTTAATATCCCAGGTTTCCCATGATATTACACCTTTTAAGGGTGAATTGAAAGGCACATAAAAGGTTTAAATTGAGGCATTGCTTGTAACTATTCTGAATTTTTTTCTTAAATGGGGCACCTATATTTCAATTTGTAATATATAATATACACTATTTTATAAGAAGTTCTATTTTATAGTCAGACAGTTGTAGGTCAAATCCTGTTTTTTTTTAGCATACTTGATTTGAGCACCTGAACAGTTAAGTTCACTCAACATTCAGTTGTTGTGACATTTATATAAGATAATTTGTAAAAAGATATCAATGTTGGGAATGGCACATAGTAAATTATAAATTTTACCTCTTTTTATTGTTATTAGCATCATTACTATTTTTATATAATGCCTAAGAAAATAAAACAAAAAATCATATAGTTAAGAACAAGTCTCAAAACTAAAACTTTTTCTGAATATCAACTATATTTCATCTTCAAGTGGCAATGATATAATTATATTTATTATAACATTAAAATAAACACATACTATTTAAAGTGAATGATCTACTAGGTATATGTATTTTTTATTTATTTATACTTAGATATCAAAAGCCAAAATTTATAAATGATATCATTAAAGAATTTCAACTCACTGTCAAAAGAAGGAAAAATTATAAAAATTATGACATAGAGAGGTTTTTATAATACTTAAAATGTAAAAATTGCTTCCTTTTATTATCAGTGAAGTAATTGAAGAATAAAATTATATGACTTTTTTGAAAAACATCATAATTACTTTTCTTGAAGCTATATTTAGATTTTAATTTAAAAACATGTAAGAAATTACTCAAACTCTTGTATAACACACATAAAATCTTCATCAAAAATAATTTAGGAAACAATTATTGAACCTTATGTTTATCCCACACAAGACTGATCTAAGGAAATATGTTGGGAATTTAGAAATATATAAGGGGATTTAAACATATATTGCATTTCTATAACATATTCACTAAGGGCTCCAGATGAAGGCCCTGAGATTGTACCTTTCAGAAGGCTGTTTTCTTAATTCACCTGGTAGTTCATTTCACTTCTCTAGGAAAATTGCCAAAGGTGTTATTATATATGATAGTTTTTAAAGCAATAATGTTTTTTAAAGATATAATTTATTACTGTAACATTTTCCTAATTTTTAAAAAAGTGGATAGCAATAATTATAATACTTAATATTTCTTGAATGTTTATTATGTGCCAGGTATTACACTAAACATTTTATATGTGTTTCCAAAGTTACTCCTCATAAAACTCTTGGAAATAGTTACTATTACTATCCTAATATTTTAAAATGAGGAAAATGAAGCAAAGAGTTAAGAAATGTGTTTAAGTTCACAAGATGAGTAAGTGGCAGGGCAACAATTCCAAATCTCAGATACTAACTCCTGAGTTCAAGCTTTTAATCCATTAAGACCTCTAAAGTGACCAGGTTAATCAGTATTACAGTTCACCTAATGTCATTCATTTATTTAAATGCATTTAGGGGACTTCCCATCCTGGCTCAGCAATAAGGAACCCAACTAGTATCCATGAGGATGCAGGTTTGATCCCTGGCTTCACTCAGTGGGTTAAAGATCTGGTATTTTTGTGAACTGTGGTGTAGGTCATAGATGCAGCTGCAGTGTAGAACAACAACTGCAGTTCTGACTCGATCCCTAGGCTGGAAACTTCCATATTCCATGGGTGCAGCCCCAAAAAACAAAACAAAAAAAATGTATAAATGCATTTACGTAGGTCCCATCCACCTAGGTAGGACTGGGGCTGGGAATGGAAGTAAAGTAGAATGGTGTTGAGTTGTTATCAGGAACAAATAAATTTGATGTCTTATTAGATATATTGAAGGAGAAATTATTCTCTCAAAGACTTGTCCTTCATTCTTTTTTTTTTTAAATTATTTTTCTTGTGGGTCTCTTGTTCATTCACCTTATGTTAACCTCACTTATTCCTTCTTGGGAAAGTGAGGAGACAATTAGTTTTTCCATAAGTAATGTTCTAGAAAAGCTGTAAGTGTAACTAATATAAAATCTTGAACTCGAAGAGAGTAACAGGGTTAAAAAATGTATTCATGAAAATTTTATTTAAGATGATTCTGTGAGTCAAAATATAGATAACTTTACTTGTTTTTAAGCTGCAGCTTCATTTGACCTTGTTTCTGGTTTTTACTTCTCACTACATAGAGAGTTTTGCCTGTATTTGCTTTGTGGAGTATCTCAGTCCTTACTATTGTGTAAGTATCCCTTTTCCTGTTGCATAGTACAAACTAGTGTGGGTCAGGATCAAAAGACCACTCCAGGTATTTTATCTGCAAATCTAAAAGAATATTTTTTTCATTTGATTTAATGAAGCTTCATTTTCTCCTTTCTTCTTGAAATGCAAATATGGGCTTGAGCTTTCCTGTGGACATGTGGGTAAACATAACTCATTTGCCACCAAAACAGGGTTTAGCTTTGTAGAACAATTAGAAATTAGTTTAAGCATTGCTACTTTGTTTACATTGTCATTTCTATCCCATAAATTAATCATTGCAATACTTTTTATTCTGTCTAAATACACCTCATCCAAAAGGCAGGATCTTCTGGGATTCAGTTCATTCAGCTGGTTCATGTCATTCTATTATGTTAATAAAATTGGTATTTGCTTATTCTACAGCTGCTGTGTGGGAGTTTAGCGAGTCTGTAATTAAAATCCCAAGGTTTGTAGCTCTTACAGGTTTCAAAACAGAAAAAGTCTATAATAAGGAGAAAAACATTGATCTATGTGTAACAGACATTTAGGGCATTTTCCAAGTAAGTGCTATAAAGCCAACAGTTAAATAACATTAAAAATAAATTCAGCCATATATTTCAAACCAGATAGAGTGATGGCTATATGTTTTTAGTGGAAACAAAATTCTTTGACTTGACAGCATAATATAATATATTTATTAGGAACAAATTATAAAGACTTTGGAGGTTATCAGGATACCTGGGTTTTAGTATCTCCTCTACTATTCATTTGCTCTTCATATCAGTAGAGATAAAAATATTAGTACCTCCTATGTCATAACTTTGTAATGGTCAAAATAATATATGAAAGTACTTTTAAAACAAGCAACTAATATCTAGATGTATATAGTTATCAATTAAAGAAGGTACAATCACAGATCTAGAAGTTGATATTTAGTGATGAATAGAATGTGGCCCTTGTTCTGAGCCCATGAGCATGACCCATGTGCATGGAAAAACATTCCAATAATGATATCCTTTTTATGCTTTTTCCTACTGAACATCTTTTGAAAGAGAGTAAACCAAGTATGTTCCTTAATATGATAAAAATTTATCTAATGCCTATACTCTGCTAAGATATGATACTTACTTTATACTTCATGAAGCTTTCACTCATTCATTCATTTGTTCCATATATGGCTGAAATATATCAATGGAAAAAAAAATCTGGTAAGTTACACACTGTAGTGTGTTACAATGTGGTAGGTATTATGTAGAATATACAAAACAGAAGAATGAGACAGGAATAGAGAAAGGATACAGTTCAAATTTTGAACAGGAAGATCAGAAAAAGGGGACATTTGAGGAGAGAATTGATGTTGGGGAACTAAGCCACGTGGATATCTGGGAAAAGCATTCCAAAAAGAATCAGCAAGAGCAATGCCTTAAGCCAGTAAGATATTCAGCTTATTCAAGAACATTCAATGGCCCTGTTATTCAATAGCCCCATGTGGCTAGAAAAGTATGATCTTAGGAGAGTAAATAAGAGAGGTCAGAGAAGGAATGAGAACCCAAGTCATAAGGATTTTTGTTTTGCACCAAGTGAAATGGAAAGCCACTGGAAAGTATGAGCAGAAGAGAAACATGTGCTAATGTAATTTTAACAAGATCAATTTGAATCCTTTGGTGAAAACAGACTATTATGATTGTCCTTGGAAAGTTTTTCCAAGAAATCAGGGAATGGATGATGGTAACAGGACTAGAGTCATAGCAATGGAGGTAATGAGAAGTGGTCTTTTCAGGTTATAACTAGTAGAATTTGCTGGATGAAAGTGGGGCATAATTTAAAACATGGAAGTATTGGCTGATTTTATATTTTATTTGTTTATTTTTGGTTTTGCCTAAAAAGCTGGAAGAACACAGTTACATTTATAAGATGGAGAAAACTATGGGAGAAATATGGTAAAATAATGGGAACTCAGTTTCAAATATGTGAAGTTAGAGAGGCCTCTAAGCATTTAAGTGAAGACAACAAATAGACATTGGTTATACAAATATGAAATGCAGGAGAAAGTTCTAAACTGTAGATAAAAGATCTGGAAATTGTTATCTACAGAAAGTGCCTAAAGCCATAAGATTGGATGAACTCATCTAAGACATGAGTGTAGTTAGAGTAGAAAACAAAATCCTTAGGACTGAATTCTCAGGTATTCAACCCTTGAAGAGATCACTCAGATAATAAGATACATGTGAAGGAGTCAGAGAAGAAGAAAAATAAATAAATGATAAAATGTTTCCCAAAAGGCAGCAGTGTTTAAGTGTTCTTGATCTGTGAGAACTGGGAATTTACTCTTGTTATTTAGCAGTGTGGAATCAATGGGAACCTTTGTAATTGCCATTTAGTATAAAATATAAGCTTAATCAAGTATTCACCTGAAATAGTGCAAATTTGCTACTATGAAACAATGGTACAGTGGTATAATGATATCTGATTCCAGGGACATTTACCTTAGTTAAAGAATGCTATGGGGGAAACTTCTTGGAGGAAGGGATGATCAGGAAATAACAGAAAAACTAGTCAGAACTAAGTATGCAAAGAAGGGAGGGAAGAACTTCCTAAGTCAAAGAATGGCAACAGGAGACTAAAAGAAATCCAATTATACTTCCTGTGAAGGAATCAATGGGATTCAGGGTCATAGTGCAAATGGATAGCAAATCCAAAATATCTTCATTAAAACCAGTGTGTAAGAGCCTACTCACTACATTGTCCTCCAGGAGTTTTACAGTTTCAGATCTAACTTCCAAGAATTTAATCTGTTTTGAGTTGATTTTTTTGTGTGTGTATAGTGTAAGATAGTGGTTAAGTTTCATCTTTTTGCATGTGGCTGTCCAGTGTTCTCAATACCATTTATTAAAGAGACTGTCCTTTGCTCATTGTATATTCTTGGGTACTTTGTTAAAAATTAATTGATTTCATATACATGAGCTTATTTTTGGGATCTTCATTCTGTTCCATTCCTCTATGTATCTGTTTTTTATGTCTTTACCATACTTCTTTGATTAGTTTAGCTTTGTGATATAGTTTGAAATAGGACACATGGATGTTTCCAGGTTTGTCCTTCTTTCTCAAGATTTATTTGGCTAGTCAAGGTCTTACATGGTTCTATACAAATTTTAGGTTTGCTTGTTCTATTTCTGAGAAAAATGCTATTAGAACTTTGAGAGGAATTGCATTGAAGCTGTAGATTGCTTTAGGTATATGAACATTTTAACAATATTAATTCTTCCAATCGATGAACAGAGACTATCTTTCCATTTATTTGTATTTTCAATTTCTTTCATCAATGTCTTATAATTTTCAGTGTACAGATCTTTCATCTACTTGGAAATATTTTATTCTTTTTAATATAATTAAAAATTAAATTATTTTCTTAATTTATCTTTCTGATAGTTTGTTGATATATAGAAGCTGAACTGATTTTTATATAATGATTTCGTATACTGCAAGTATATGAAATTGTTCTCACGGTCTTTTGATGGAGTTTTCACACAGTGCCTTGAAGTTTCTCTTACGGAGTTTTGGGGTTTGCTAGTTTCTATTCTAAGAACAGTAGAAAGTCTTTTAGGGGTATTCAAGGGGGATGGGGTAGAGAAGGTAAGATATTCTTGTGTTTATACTTTGAAAGGGATTGCTGGATGTTCATGAAGAACAAATGAAAAGAGATTACTGTAGATGACAAGAGACAAGTTGAATTGTCTGGAAAATTGCAAGAGTGTGAGGAGAAATATTGGCCTAAATTATTTAGTGATAACATCAGGGAAAAAATGGACAGATCTGAGAGAATAGAACATCTTTTCAAGAATATCGTAGAAATACCTATCAGGAAAAAAACCCAAAACTGAATCATGAATATTTTTAAAGTGTTTTAAAATAGTTTATTATTCTTCATTTCTCTTGTCATCAACACTGCAAACCTAAAGGCAGAAGATTAGAATGGCCGTCCTGATCTTGTTGTCAATCCACAGAAAATATGTTTATGTTGTACTATGGAAGAGAAATGAAAGTGAAGGAAAATTGTAAATTTTATTACTGTAAAAATATTATATAATATCTTTGTTCCAAAATAATTCTTATATACATTATTAATTATTATAATTGAAATAATCAAAAATATTCATGTCTAAATAATTCAGAGAGGAGAAAAACATTAAAAAAAACCTGTCAAGAATAAAATGCTAAAAGTCATAAAAACCTGCACATCATAATTGTATATTCTAGGGTTTTTTTTAATACAGCAAATTTAAAGTTCTTAATATATTTGATTCTTGACTATAATTAAACATTAGCTTACCTAGGTAACATCAAAAGCAGTAATAATGTGTATGTCATAAGCTACTTTAACTAACTTAGATGTTTTTCCATCCTGGTCAAAAAAAAAAAAAAAAAAAAGCCACCTACTGACAGTGTAGAATTCCATTATTTTTTTGCATGTAATCTATTTTCTCCAAGATGGGATAATCCTCTGACGGACATTGGGTTCAGTTAATAAACATACTGTCTAGATAAAAGGCAGAGATACTGTTTGGCTTGAACAATTACCAAATAGTTCATAAAGTAATTATCTTCCATCTCAGTCAAAAGTTATCTGAGGGAAAATGGTCAAATCTCTCGGCTGCTTAAGCAGAGTGTGGGAATCCCAGTAGTGTATTTACAATGGCATGCGAAATAGTTCGTGATAGCATATTCAAATAGAAACAGAGCAATAGGGAGGAAATATCTGTGTATATCAGGATACAGCTTCCCCTAAAAATACAGATACATATTTTTATGTAATCTGATATTTTACTGATTGAAAACTGGAAATTTGCTTATCTGCAATAAAAAGTTACTCTTCATGCATGAAATAGTTTCTTGTTTATAAAAGTGGGGTATAAATGTAGATTTAGCTAAAGATAGATAAATTTTAAAACTCCTTATAAATATTTTGAGAAGTATTAACAAAAGCTTTGGGATTTTGCAAATCTTACTTAATACTTCTGGCATACCCATGAGATCACTTCAGCATGATAATTTGACTCTATTTATTAGAGCAAAATATGTGTTTAATAAATATTTCTTCTGTAGCTATTTCAATCATTAGAATTTACTCACCTCTCTTTTATTTATTTTTTTCTTTTACTAAAGCAAACAAGTTGGGAGAAGCCAGGTTTTAAAAAGTCCCAGTCATTTTTTTTGGAGAATCCTTAAAATGAAACAAAAGAAAACACATATACTTGCAGACTAGTAAGAGATATACTGAAATAAAACATTTCTTCTAAATTGAAGTTTTTCTGTTTCATGTAGCAATTAGAAATGCATTTAATGACATATTAATTCATTCACATTTAATTATTCATCTATTCATTTCCAAAATATTTGTTGAATTTATGTATAAGTCACTAATCAAATATAGTGTTATTTTATTTTACATTTTAAAATCAAATCTAAAGTCTTAAAAAACATATCAGTCCCAGTGATTCAAAATAAACTATATTTAGCTTTGAAAATGAATATACATTTAGGACCTAATTTTAAAAGACTACATAATGATTTTTGCAAAACTTTTACCCTTAAAAATAAGCATCAAAATTTTGCCCTAGATTATACTAGTTATCATTGACTTCCACATAGTATAAGGAATAGAAGTTTGCATTATCAGTTTATGTGTTCTATTATTAAACTTTGGCTAGTACTGATTTACATGCAAAACAATTTTTGAGGGAATAGAGTCATGCTGCTTTTGTTGTTGGAAAATTCTCTGTAACCTTAAATGAAACTGTCATCTTAAAAACACTGACATCTTAAAATAAGATGCCAATAAGTTTTAAAATGTCAATCATATTATCACTTCTAAAACTGTAGAGATGACTACACTAAGATATATTTTGTTACTGAGGTTTAAACAAATTAGACAGGATTTGTTTACTTTTAAAATTATATAACCATCTCAGTTTCATCAGTAGTTTGTAGAGATATAAATGACAGATCCAAAATTAACTTGGGCATATAATTGAGAAAGAGAAAAAAGTAATTTAAGGAGAAATAATGAGGGAGCTTGAATGAATAAGATGACAACAAAATTATTGAAAAAACATAAAATGCGAGTTGCATTGATTGTGGGGATCACAATGTCAGAGAATCTTCTTATTTTGAAAGATAATAAAACTATTTTAATTTTAAATATCAAAGTATTATATTTACAGGTGAGGAAGCACTGGGAATAGATAAAAACAAACAGTTGCTTAAATATGAATTAATAAAGCTACCTCATGAAACAAAGTATTTCTGATGATAATTTTTAAAAAAGGCCTGTCAGAAAATCAAAATTTTAAAAATGTGAATTTTTATTACCACATCCTGTGACATGATGCCTAAGTCTGCAATCAAAAAATTATTGATTTCTTTATTTCAGTTATTGAGAGTTATATGCAAAGGACAGATGTGATCTCTGAGATGCAAACATTTAATTCTTATTTTTGCAAATAGATTTAGCTTAATCTTCTAGTTTTGTCTTGGAAACATATTTACTACCTGTAGATATATTGTGTTATTCCTACTCACTTTAACGTATAGAATGTTTTTCTTTTCTAGTAGATAAACAGTATGTTCCAGTTGCATGCCTCATCCCAATGAGTTTTGTAGTAGCATTTGGTCCAATAGTTTCAGTCATAGATTAGGTATAATGAACTCTTGTGGACCGTGTAAAGATCAAATAACACACTTTTCTACCCTAAGTTCACATGTTGGCTTAAGTGACCACTTTTTCAATCTACAGTGACTATCTTTTAGGTTTATTATTTGGCACCCTTTAATTTTTGTTCCACTTTGGTATTTATCATTACCAATTTCAGTACACATTTATTCTGTCTTCATCCCCCCCCCCTTTTTTTTTCTTGCAACTATAAGGAATATGAGGCCCTAATTATCATCTTGTCTTGGTGTTGCCATTTACTACCAGATTCCCTAGTTTTTCCAAATCATCATAATTATTCATATCCTTATTTAAGGATTTCAAGTCCCCACTATATTCAATATCTTGTTACCCTATAATGGAAAAGAAACTGAAAAAAGAATATATATAATTAAATCACTTTACTGTATACCAGAAACTAACACAACATTGTAAACAAATTATACTTTAATTTTTAAAAATTAAAAAAAAGAGAGAGAGAGAGAGAATCTCGAGCCTCTAAGTCATCTGTTTCCTTTCCATTAATTGTTCTTTCCCTGTACCAGGAATTTGCCCCACAATCCTACCAGAGCAAACTTGGAGTCATCTTCATTCTGGCTTTCTTAAGCACCTCTGTAGTTTCCAACTCAGATTAACTCCTCATATCTGATACTGATATGTATTTTGACTTTTAAATCATATTATCTATATTCAGAGTTCAACTCTCTATATACCTGACTTATCAGTTTTTTCCAGAATAGTCCAAATAGGCATCAGGAATTCTTATCTAGGGCAAGTATTCTTCCATTTTTTAGCTACTTACTGAGATACCTAGTTTCATTTAATAAGATTTAATTGAATCTTGCTCTGAGCTTTGTTCAGTACTGTTTTAGGAATTAATGGCATCCTAAGCAAAGAAGAGTTGAAGTTCTTCAAGCATTTGACCTGAACATCTAAGATCTTTAGATATCATCTTCTATTTCAGTATAAAGAGATCATTTCTGCCAATAGTTGCCCTGCTTATATTTCTGAAATTTATCCATATGATTGGTAAGTGCATTAGTGCACAGCCTCTTGCTCCTGTCTTAGATAATTTATTTCCCCAGGAGAAAAAAAAAAAATCGAGCGACTTTATTATTTGGTTGCCAAATAACAAATTATCTCACATACGGAAAATTCCCTATTTATGCCAGCACCACCTTATATTATTCAAGCTGAGATTTAAAAATCAAATGTACCTGTTATTCCCCGCATCTGAGTTGTATATTTTACTCTTTCCCTCACTTAGAAAATAAAACTGGAACTAAAGTATATGTAATTTACTTTTCTTTAAAAGTTACCCTGTAGCTCACAGAGACAATTGGAAACTACTATTTCATAAATCATTTGAATTATAAGGAATCATGTAGTGACTTTCTAAATTCAAAGCACTTCTTTTTACAAATTGTTACTTCCTTAAAAGTTCTTGAGGGATATAAGATGTATATTTTTCCTAGAGTTGACTACCTATTATGTGTTAAGCACAGGTCTAGCAGCTAAGAATACAAAGGGCTTTATCTAGGAGTGGCTAACACTCCCTCATTTGCTATTACCAGATTATAGAATACAAGAGCAAACAGTGACATTTCAAGAATTTTAAAATAGGTATATCGTTATTTTATTTTCCTTGTTAGAAGCTTGGATTATTGACCTATTAGCGTTATGATGGTGTCATCTAGTGGTTCCTATGCCAGACTATAGACATGTACCTGTAGAGGTATTCTTTTACTTCCAGCAAGTCAATCTCACCTGACAAAGCAAGCCATAGATGTTATGCACACATTTATTTCTACATTCTACCTTTCCTGGGACTTGCTGTTAAAAGCCACTTAAAGAAATAGGTCACTGAATACAATGATCGGATTGTATTTGTCTCTCCATGTTAAAGAGCTCATGATAAACCCTTAAGATATAGATAATAAAATAAGTTGAATTGGTTATTTTTAAATCAACTATCAGTCACATAAATTATAATTTTTATTGCAGTATTTCAAGGTAGTAATTACTTAGGGGCAGAAATAAAACACATGACCTAGGATATCATGAAAAATAATTTTGCCAAATAGATCTGAAATTTGTCTTTTCCACACTAAAAAATACTTAACTACTAATATGATCCTAGTATTTCTGTTGGTGAGCCTGTGACACCCTCCAATCCAAAGATAAAAGCCATATATAGAACACAGAAAACTTTGTGAATGGGAACTTTTTGGAACAGTTCTCAAGTTCCAATGCAGCACCATCATCCCACAATCTGTTTTCTTTAAAAGATAATATATTTTTGTGTGAGATTTTTCTCTTCCAACTGCTTATTATTTATGTACTTCATTGATTTAGTTCTACTATGTGATTGCATTTTTCTTTTTCTCAATCTACCAATTTCTGCAAAGTTATGGCCTGAGCAGCTCACATTACTCTCTGGGTGGTTTATGTAAATAATAATAATAAAAACCCCTGACGCTTTATTCCTGTTCCCAGTGGTATCCCACTGACCTCTTTTCAGCTTGAAAAGGTTCTATCTATAGCTGATTTTTTTTTTTTTATTTCTTCCCACTGGCAATTTCCAGCCTACTGTGCTTCTTCATCTGATTTCTGCCTCTTTCTTGACTTAAGAATTAATTATTGAAATGTATCAGATGCACTCTGAAAATGTCAGTGTATTTGGTTGGATTTACTAAGAAGCACAGCTTTTCAGCCAACATGATATTGGAACTGAATTTCAAGTAGAGCCTTTTTCCACACATTGCTTTCTCAGGCAACACAAAAACATAATGCAGATGATCTATACCATCTCTGAAAAGGTTTGTGCTGTAGAAGGCCATTTGTCTCTATCACTTTAAAGCAGAATGTTTACCTTTGCATTTTAGTGCCTTTTTTCTCATTGAAACTTTAACAAACACTTTGTATGGAACTACAAGAGACTCACAGAAGCTGTCCATCTATCCTCCTACCTCCAAACCAGGCTGTGGCTAATTTAATCTGTCCAATTCAGATGGTTATTGATCTTGGTATAAAAGGAATTCACAACCTCTCTTGTATTTGGTGGAATATTCTACAAGCCTTATTCTCACAAACTCAGACACAGAAATTCGTACACTGAATAGCACAACAAGGCAGCTTGAGAGTGAAAGCAATTTAAACACAAAAATTAAAATCACCTAAAAAGAGATTCAAAAGCATGTGCTAAAAACATTCCAGGTATGGGTTTAAGAAGGGAAGAGATGCTTTAATTTACAAGACATAATTTTAAGACAATATTAACTAGATAATTTTTTAAATAGCTTAGATTTCATACTTATTCATTAACTTATGAAATAATTATTAAGCACCTACTATTTCAGGTGCTTCAATTTCATTGCTGTATACAATGAAGGAAGGAGGTAAAACTCTTGTCCTTATAGAACATATGTTCTTAGTGGGGCAGACAAATAACAACATAATAAAATAAGGAAATAGTATAGTTATATTTTAAGGTGATTAGTACTATGACAAAACACAAGGAATGGAGTTGGGACATGTGTGGAGGTGGGAGGATTGCTATTTTTAAATGAAGTAGTGAAGTCATTGACAAGATGGCATCTGGACAAATGAAGGCAATAAGGGCAGCAGGGCAAGAGGATGTTGGGGGAAGAAGATCATGTGTAAATAATGAGAACAGTGCAAAACCCTTCAGGCAGGAGTATCGTTGCATGGTCAAGGAGGAGCAAGGGGTCAGGTACTGGTGGAGCAGACTGAAGCAGGGAAAGAAAGGGAAGGAGATGTGGTTGGAACAGATGAAAATCAGATGGTAATTGGTATCAGGTCCTAATAGGCTAGCTTCTGGACCCAGCTTTTATACTGAATTTAGTGGGAAAGTATTGGAGGATATCCAGAAAATAGTGCCATGGTCTGTTTTATGCTTTTAAAAGTCTGCTTGCTGTGTTGGGGGAAGGTGGAAGAGACATTAATATTATAGGAAAGAGATGCTGGTGGCTTTTATCATGTGCTAGCATAGAATTGGTGAAGAAGAAATTGCAGTTGATTTGAAAGGATAGTCAGAATTTTCTCATAGTTTGGCAGAATACAAGAGAAAGTAATGAGTGAAGGGTGTATACAAGTCTGTGATACTGGAGGGATGTCTTTCTCATTAGCTGAGGTGGGGAGATTACAAGAAATAATGTATAAATATATGCATGGAGAAGTATATAGTTCGTATCCTACCTTCACAGCTGAGGTAAATAGCTGATGTATGTTAGTTATATACATTACTCATATATGTATGTGTGTAAGATATGTATATGTACATCATATTTGCCATAATAAATGTTTGCATAATATGAATAATATAAATAACCCAAAATATTTCCTAACTCATAGGGAAATTTCAGTTGTTTTCTCTCCCCTCCCCCATTACACAAAGTGCTTTAGTAAACAAACTTTAAATATGTTCTTGTATTCTTATTATTTTATTTCTATAGGATGGGTACCTAGAATTTAGACTGCTGAGTTCAATTATACAGCTATTTGTTAAATTTGCTTTTACATTATTCAGACTACTTCCATATGAGATTGTGAAAATTCATTCTTTTGCCAATACAAATTCACAAATACAAGAGCTTCTACTTTCCTGAATCTTAGCCAGCATCATACATAATCACTTTAAAAATGTATTTTGTCTGACTTGATAGCTAACTATTATTACATTTCTGTTTCTATAGTATCCTTGTCAACCTTTTATAATTATTTTACTGGAATTCTCTTAAGCATTTTTGAACCATCTTTCTGAAAATAGAGAATGGCTAGTCCAGATATTCTTCTCTCAAATAAATTCTTAAAACACCCTCTTTCTCTTCAAAAGTATCTTAGAAAAACATCATTACTCAGTGTACTAAGAATTTAGTACATACTTTTTTCAAATTTAATATAATCTTTAAAACTGATGTGAGAAGGTTTTATCTTAAGAGACTAAGAAATGGAAAGAATTACAAATTATGCATTCTGCTCAATTATATATTTAGTGTTGCTTTATACTAGCTGATTTTTTAACACAGGGTTATCTCTGATAATAATGATGGAAATTTTATATGAATAATTTTACATAAAATTCTGAGTGTGAGATAAAATTAGAGTCTTTTGTATTTTCTTTCTGATATTTCTCCCTTGTTAATCTTTCTCTCTTTCATCTATTTTCTCTCTCCATTTCTCCATGGTATGTTGACCACAGCCCACTCCCAAGTTTACCCCTCCTCACTGCACATAATGAAAAGATAACCAACATTCAAGGTCAGTTAGGAAATACAGAGGATATGTGTGTCCACAAAATGCAATGATCAACTGAAATTAGTGTTCCGGATCATTAGCACTATTTTTCAAGTACAAAGATATTTTTATTTAAGCACTCTGATGGAAAATCTTCCAAAATTGCAACTAGGATGGCATCCTGATGAACACAAATAATTTCATGGCATTCCAGAGACACTGTAGGAGGTGACTGAGGTAAATATTGCTTGGGCTTTTTGACAGATTGCAGCCATTTAGGATTCCTTTTTGCTTATGTTTGGTTTCTAGAAATATACCAGTTGATAATTAGGACTATTTTATTATATAAATAGAACTCTGTATTGATTTTTACTTTTTCATTTCAAACAAAGATTTTAGGAGAGAAAATATGGATAATTCATCTTGTAACATGAACATTCTAATCTTATAAAAAATAACTGTGCAGCTAATGTAACTGCATTCTTCTAAATTCAACAAAATATAATTTTGTACCATCATTTTGCCCTAATCTTCCCTTCTCTTTCTTTCTTCCTTCCCACACCCATGCCCATCCCTCCTTCTCTCCCCGCTCCCTCCTTCTCCTTCTCCTCCCTAAGCCGGTCTGGGAACCACAGAAACTCTGAAAGGTTGAGTAAAAAAAGTCTGTCTTCCTAGATGAATATGCTGCCCTGTTTGCTTTGGGGCTTGTCCCAGCTCTACAAGATACTTGTGCAGAATTGTTAAAGAATTTCTCACGCTTATCTTGGTCTTCTCTTTCTTTCTGGCACCCTTCTTATCTCTCTCCTATTGATAGATTTTTTTCTTCTTGTGGATGTGTCTTAACTCCCCACCTGACTTCCATAATGATTCCTTCCAAATATTTTAAGTCCAGAATTTACTTCCTAGGATCTAGGCTTTTAAAATCTGAAGACCAGGAAAACTTCATTTCCTATAATTTTTGAACACATATATTTTCCCTGTCTCGTGACACTGAACAGCCTAACTACTGCCTGATTTAGGAGAGTGGGACAGGGTGAGGAGAAGACCTGAATGCATTAGGAGATACAAGAAAGCAATGTAATAACAGTATTTTAAAACTGTGCCATCATATTACAGTAACTACCAGAAATACTCCAAACAACAACCTATACTTATCTGACCCTTAAATGTTTACCAAACACTTTACCGATATTTTTAAAATTATCCTTTATTTACCTTGTGAGATAGTAGCTTTATAAATGAGGGATGCATGGCTAAAAGACATTAAATAATTTATTTTCAGGTTATCTATGAATAGATAGTTAACATATGACAGAGACCTAGGTCTTCATATTGTTTGACAAATGATTTCCTACTTTACACTTCCTTAAATGTTTGTATTAAATATTAATAGCAATAAATTTACCTCCCTCCATTTAAAAGGAAAAGGTGAATAAGGCACTTACAGTAAATAATGAGAGATTGATAGAGAGCTGGAGAAAGTGAAGATAACATCAATGGGAAGAAGAGGAAGAGAAAGATAGAATCACCTCCAAAACATTAGTTTTCTGTGATGTTCCAGGGCCTTAAAACTGAGCGAAGATGTAAACACTTAGGATAGCAACAGTGCAATCAAATTTTAAATCAACGGGCCCAGTGTAATGTGAAGACTGTTTCATTATTTGAAATAGAATGAAAACAGCAAATTTATGAAAACTTTGAGCTTGTTCGATTCACTAACATTGAATCTTTGTCTTAATGAGATCACCAAAATCGCTAGCATAAAATGTTTAATGCTTATTTATTTTTATATATTACTTAGTATATGGTAAAGTTTTCTAATAGATTATGTACTATGACGTGACATTCTATGAAAAGCACAAGTGGTGTGGGCCTGATGTAAGATGGTATAGCAATTGAAATATTAAAATTTTTTATATAAATGAGTTTCCTCTCTAAGCTGTAATGGCATTTGAATCAAAGAAATACAGTTAATTTTTAACACTTTACTATAATATCAATATCTTTTCAATGTGTCTTTAAAAATTCATGTGTATGAAATTGTTTTATAAGTTGAGAACTTTTTTTTTTTTCATTTTTCTGTTGAAGCGTAACTCCATTAGTGGAAGAAGACTCTTTATAAGACTCCTTAGAGATGTTTTCTCTATGAAACTCTTCAGGAACATTCCTCTTCTATACTTCAAAGCCTTTCTCTTGTCATACCTCTTTTAATAGGTTTCAAAATTAATTGTTAGGTTTTAAAATAAAAGCACTGAAAAGTTCATTGTATTCTTCTTTTAATCAACTCTATCTCATTTATGTCTAGACAGCCATTTAAAAAAAAAAAAAAGAAGAAGCACACAGCATTGCCAAAAGAAACTGAAGCAGGCAAAACAGCTTAAATTGTCCTTGTCTCTCCTTTCTAGTCAATTTATTTCTCTACCCAGGTTTCTGATGGGTATCTGTATTTGTGCACAGACACGGGATGCATCTACTCCAGCTGAATGCTCACTTATCTGAGGCTAATCATATCAGGGCTCTAGATGCAAATGGATAGGGAAGACCCGGAGAGAGAGGGCGAGTTTGTGTTAGTCATACTGCTTATGGCTCAGTTTTACTTGATCCTAAAAGCCTTCTCTGCCTGGTTTATTCTCTCTTCCCTAGCTACCCACTTGCCTGTCTCATTTGGATGGTTTTCTTTTATGAGCTCCCATAGTCCTCTGTCCTTCCTCTTTCAAAACCCTTACCACACTTGATTGTCTGTATTTATATTTAGCTTCATAAACTGTAAGAAACACCACTAGTCTAATACAATGCCTAGTAATACATAGGTATTCACTGTATGTCTTCTGAATAAATGAATTATAAAAATATTTGAGTAGTACATATAAATGAAACCAGCCCAATATGTGCTATAAATATAAGACTAAAAATATCAATAATGAAAACCCTAATAGCTGACTCTTACTGAGCACTAAGTGCAGATGCTTTTCTAAGTGTTCAGCCATTATCTAGTTTTGTCTTTATTACAACTCTAGAAGAAAGAAGATTGTTATGGGCTTCATTGTTATGAAAATAATTTGCATGATAATTAATTCTTCTGATATTTCCACTTTCCTAGTATAACCTATTTTTTTCTACTTATCTTCCCATTATTAAATGCTTTAATGAAGTGCAGATCAATTTGGTTATAACTTGCCAATCTAAAAAGAGCATTACCTGCTCTAAAATAGACACAATTTAAGGTATATCTGTATCTTAGAATATTTTGTGGAAGATGGCATCAAAAAAATGCTGGCAGGGAAATCAATACAGTAAGAAAAAGAATAGACATATTTTTTTGTATTTCTGTACAGTGCACGGGAGAAATGTCATGCAGTAATAAAAGCTCTATCTCTAAATCCAAATATCTTTATATGCAGATGTTCAGGAATCCATTTGGGATTAAAATAAAGTAAATGTGTCATGTTTCTACCATTCTTTTTTTTTCAGTTCCAAGTGCTAATTTTTACTTTTACTTAAACTATTTGTTTGTATAGTTAGAAGGATTTGAAGATACATTTAATATCATATTTGGTGTTACCGTTGATGTAGTTTGCTCTATTTATGGTATATGTTTTATTTTAGTAATATCTTAAGTGTTTTATTTTCTGTTAACTAATGATTAGGAGTAAAGTACAAACCTGTTCCTTTAAGGTGGTATTTTTTTTTTCCATGCACTACTCTTATCATTCTCTGTTAGATAAAATTGTAAGCACTTTTAAAGTTTTACTCTCTTAAAATATTTTTTATATTCCTCTTCCTTTTACTGTCAAGAGATCAGCCTTGATCATACATTTTCATTTTTCTGTAAATAGCTAGTAATTTCCTTGCTAACTCCACATTTTTTGGATGTGTTTTCATCTTGAATGGGTTTATTTTGATGCCAAGTTTACCATTTTCTGAAGTGTGAGTGGTGACTTCTCTGCCACTTAATTTTCTGAGGTCATCCCTCAACCTTGCTAAAACTTCCTACTTGTCCTTCTTTCATCCTGCATTTGGGAACCTGGGAACAAAGCTGAAATGTTAGAGCTCACAGACTGAACACACTAGTCCTCTTCCTCTTGATGTCTTGCCATACTTGAAACTTTCTGTGACTCACTGAAGATTACTTTTGAGTTACAGCATCAGATCGATGCCAGAAAGATGTTACCAGAATCCAGGTTCTTGTTCACGCAGTCAAGGAATGAACTCCTCAAACACACAGGCAACAAGCAAGCAAAGCCTTTATAACAGGAAGGCAAATAGCTCCCAGGGATGCTGGGTAGGGGGAGAAGAGCCTCCCCCCTCTACTGTCCTATATGGGTTTTGATCCCTGAAAGATGGGGGGAGGGGGTACCAACATGGGGTCCAGAAAGATATGGTTTTTCTCCTGTTGGCCTTGCTCAGTTACCTATATAATTCTTGTCCAATTGGTGTCTTAGGGGTGGAAATGTCCCATAAATCTCATAGTTTCTTTGCTCTTTTATTCTGGTAAACTGAGTCACAGGGGGTTAGAGATTAATGTCCATCTGGGCATAGGTACACTCCCTATAGTAAACAAGGCCTGTCAGGATGTTACTCCCTGGAGCCCTTCAGCCACAAATGTTAATCAATGGCCATATCAAAGAATACATCGAAACCCATGATCCTACACTGACTACCTGAGTTATTCTGCCGCAAGAGGCTATGGTAAATATGTTCAATATTCAATTTTATGTTCTTTAAATACACTTGTAATACATATGAAAAATTGGATGAGAAGCCCTTTTATTATTTCTTTTTCCAGTGGTAAGAAGAGCTAGATTTTTTACTTGGACAGTTTTATATTTCAATAAATCTATTTTATTAAGCCTATTTTAAGATTTTATTAACCTAGTTTAAGGTTGAAAAAAATGTCAAATGCAGTGGTGCAAGATAATTAGAGTTTTAGACATTGTTGATGTTGCTGTGACACTGAGAAGAAAAAACTCGGACTATCATTTTATCAACTAATTTCCTCAGCTAGGCTCTTCCATGCTATCAGTGTGCTTACCCACTGGGAAACAACATAACTTCAAATGTGACACTATTTACCACATCTCATAATTAATAACATTAGTAAAAACCTGATTCATGAAAAGTAAACACTTATAACTCTCTTTCTCAGAAGACTCATTACAAAATTAGATATAAGTATTGAATTTGGATTTCAGAGAAGAGAAGAATTCAATATTCACTGAAATAAGTGCAATAGATCTTTTTAAAAAGTAATTAACCACAAGTCTTGAGAACAGGAATGAAAGAATGTAGATTAAAGTTGGAGATGGTAAAGCATGAGGTGTCAATCAGCTGGGGAGAGATTCCTGTGCTGAATGGGTAGTGGCACTGGTCCTGAAAAGGGATTGAACTTTCACCCTAACCTTCAACCCTAACCTTTAATCCCAACCTTAACCCTTAAATCTACCTCTTAACCATAACCCTAACCTCCAAACCTAGCCTTCTTCCTGGTCAATGAATCTGAAACTCATTGAGGAGGTATGTTTGGGGAGGAAAAGGACTTCATATGCCTGATCATAAACTGAGATTCATTTTTCCAAAAGAAAATAATTTTCAAATGTTTTCAGTTTTTTTTTTTCCTGCAGATTTTTTGCTGCACTCAGGGGATGTGGAACTTCCCTGGCCAGGGATTAAATACAAGCTGGAGCTGCAACCTAAGCCATAGATGCAGCAATGACAGTTAGATGTCATCTTGCAATATTTATTTATCTATTTAATAATACATATATTTAAATTAGTATATAATATCCATTCATTCTATTGTCATAGTTCCAGGAAGTTTTGTTGAAAGTTCCCACATATACCTTTGATATCAGAGTCTTGCTGTCACCAAAGCCACTTGAATCATCTAATATGAGTTTCCCAGAGCACAGCTTTACAGTTATTTGTTTAAGATGTTACAGCACTTTTAGATTTGTTGCTGGCACTGGGAATTTTAGGCCATACCTAAAGTATCCATTTGTTATTCATAATTCACACAAGGTTATCATTTAATATATTTCTTAAAGGATCTTTTAAAAACTTGACAACCAACCCTTGTAGTTATCAAGGAATGTTTATGACCAAGTTCATGTTAAATTCTAACAGTGAAATCATTTAGTAAACATGTAAAGCCTTTATAAGGAATGATATCTGAAGGAACTATTTTTTTCAATATATTTAATTGAAGTAGTTGATGTACAATGTTAGATTAAGTGTCAGGTGTTCAACAGGGTATACACCTAAAGGGTCTTTCCTAAAGGGTCACATCACAATTTTTACAGGTTATACTTTTGTTAAGCTGCACCTTATAGGCTTGCAAGGTCCTATGCTTGCCGAAAAAAGAGTCTAAAGTCTAAAGTAAGGTTCTGGATTTACACTCCACTGTGTACAGAGGGCAGGACATGGCAGTAGTCTTCCAGGGTCGGGTAAGGGGAGATTGCCAGTTGTAGGAAAAATGGTGTCAAATTGGCTCATTTGTTACCACGTAAACCACCAAGGAGCACACCCCCTCCCCCCCTTTGATGTTATCACTAGGGCCTGAGGCAAGTGTGAAGGAAAGTCTGTCATATATGTAGGATATAGGTGAGGCAGGCACTGGTCAGTCAGGGGACATAAAGAGAACAAGAGAATAGCCATCTTGAATGGCCTGACCATACAACTCTATCTGTAGTTATTATAAAATATTGACTATATTTCTTGTGCTGTACAATATATCCTTCTAGCTTATTTATTTTGATACATAGTACTTTGTAACAGTCCTCTACCCCTATTTTGCCCCTCTCGTCTCCCCACTGGGAATCAATATTTTTCTCTGTATTGGTGAGAATGATAACAAAAAAGTGTCAGAGTATTGGAAAATCATGAGAGACAGTACACTATCCCATTGTTGGTAACAGGGAAGTTGTTAACAACCTTCAGCCTGAAAATGAAAGAGCAAATGATTTCCAAGATAAGAAAAGGACAGAAACAGTATAGAGAGGTCCACCTTCAAAGATGAGACATAGCCAGCTTAATGTGACCCTTTAGGAAGTGAGATGTTGACCTCTCTTTTCTTTGCTCTGATCCCCCAAAAGGGCCCTGTGTTTGAGTAGAAGCCAGAGCAAGAAAGCCCCTCCTATAAGTCAGCCTCCCAGGGCAGAAACAGGATAAGGGTGGGGTGTGGATCTGGGCAAGAAAACTGAAGATAACTTTCAGAGAGGAAGCTTTAATCTCTCTCCTGCACAGCACACACATGTCTCTGTGGGTGTGGGAGGTAGCAAAGTAACTAAGAATGCTCTCAAATCTACTGACTGACAGGATTTAGATTCTGGTGTCAACTAAAAAAATACAACCTGAAAGTTGAGAGTTAAGTTTTATTTTGGATGAAATTTGGACTTAAGCCTGGGAGACAGCACCTCAAATAGCCAGAGAAACCTCTCCCAGGAGGTGAGGGGGAAAGCTAGGATATATGAGTTTTTGCAACAAAGGGAAGGTAGTAGGAACAAAGATTTATAGATAACCAATTTTGAGCAGAGGATTTATAGAAAACCCATTTCTGTAGGAAGACAAAAAGATATGGGCTTACTGGAATCACTCCTTTGATGTGCACCTCAGCTGTGGGCCAGTCTTCTTTGTTTCTTTCCTGAGTTCCCTCATGGCTCACTGGCCCACTCTTAGAAGTGGCGGTTCTCACAGTCGACCATGACATCTTTGTTTAGCCCACTAACTGCAGCCCAGGAGGCAGTGTTCCAGAGCTATCTGAAATACTGCCCTTAACAGGAAAGGAGGAATATCAAGATATAAGTCACAGAGGTGAAGGGTGAGGTTCATGCAGCCAGGCACACATTTTATGGAAGTTTGCTGCTGGTCTCTTGAAGATTGCTACTAGTCACAGACATTAGTCATCATTGATGGATTTTAGTGTTTTTCTAGATATGAGGAGATGCAAGAATTGGGCTCATAAAATCTTCTCCTAAAAATATATATCTGAAGACCTGTTCTTCCAGTTTTGCAGAGTACAAGGTGCTTCACTCAGGGCATGCTATGCGTTGGCAGCTGCAGTGGCTCTTTGTAGATGCTGATGGCAAGTGCTAAACTTCAGTTCACAGGGTAAATAAAGAAGTTTAATCATGTAAAATAGAGTTGTGGTAACAAAATTTTCAGAAAGAATTTAATCATTCAATTATCAAATGTGAAAAATAATCCAAAGAACACTAGACAACTAAAGTAGGAAAAAGATATCAAAGCAGAACCTGAATAACAACTCACCTTGGAAGAATGGAAGTAGACTTTCCAGAATCTCCTCTGGTAAATTCTTTTTTTACTGGGTAGGTACACATAAAAGATGTGCACAGAGATATTTTTGTCAAGCAGCTGCAAAAGTAGGCAAGTCGGCGTCCTATGATTGACGATCTTTTTTTTCCTTTTAATGTGACAGAATTTGTTAAAAAACAAAACAACTGTGCTACCAGGGATACTGGGAGTCATATTATATATAAAAGATGTATGGTTTGTATACACTATTCAAGCACATCAAATACATTTCAAATGCTGTGCTTTATTAGAAAAATAGTAAAACAATTTTGGCTTTGAGAAAGCAAAAAAAAAAAAAAAAAGGACAGGATAAAGGGATGTAGGAGGAGAAAAAAGGAGGAAGAGTTTCCCTGCCTTCTCCTGACATCCCACCTTCCTAGCACTGATGTAGTCACTGATGGGGAAATGGCTCAGATCATCATTGTCGGAAAATGAGACACATGAACACAGGGAGATCTCGACAAAGCTCTTTACTTCTGCAGAAGGGCACAGGTAATCAAAAAGCACGCATGCCAAAGAAAAGATCCTCCCTATTTATCCCTAACACAGGTGATGTACCTGTCTCCTCCCATTGGTCAGGGCAGGGAGCACATTCTTCCTGGTTGGCTAATTGAAACAAACTGTTGCTGGGAGAAGAGATAACAAGGAGGGGGTCTCTGGGGGT
Source organism: Phacochoerus africanus (assembly GCF_016906955.1). Taxonomy (NCBI): domain Eukaryota; kingdom Metazoa; phylum Chordata; class Mammalia; order Artiodactyla; family Suidae; genus Phacochoerus; species Phacochoerus africanus. Next base: position 249,983,237 of record NC_062544.1, on the reverse strand, counting down.
CTATTCAGCCGAAACCGGAGCAAAATGGAGTAACCAAGATTTCATTTGCTAGAAAAGACATTATGTTACTTTCCACATCACCAATCCCAAAGCTCCCTGAACCTTATTGTTCCATGTTTATTGAGATTTCATAACTTAGGCAAGATCTATTAAGTGATAGCCACATGACTGAACTTCATTTGATGTGTCCCTGTCCCCTGGAGTTTGCAGGGTGGGGCTGTAAGTTCCAAACCTCTAACCACTTGGCAAACCTCTCCCTTTAAACTGTCTAGGGCTAGCATTCATCATCTTGTTAGCATAAACTCACTTTTGGTTGAAAGGAGCTTATTAGGAATAACAAAATATATATATATCACTAAGGGATTTTAAAATTCCAATGGCTTTTGAAGTTCTCATGCCAGATTCCTGGGATAAAGACCAAATATAAATGTATTTTTATGATACTACAGCATAAGGATTTGTTTACATGTATGAATAATCCAGGAAAAATCTGGCTTTAGACATAACTACATGCAAGGGTTTATATAATATTATTATCATTATATCTTTTTTCTGTCAAATTTTGGCTCCACTTTTTTTTTCTAACTTGGCTTTATTCTGTTGATTAAAAAAATAAAACCTGAAAATTGAAAGTTAAGTTTTATTTGGGGTGAAATTTGGACTTAAGCCCAGGAGACAGCATCTCAGGTAGCCCTGAGAAACCTCTACCAGGAGGTGAGGGGGGGGAGCTAGAATATATCAGTTTTTGCAACAAAGGGAAGGTAGTAGGAATAAAAAATGTACATATAATCAGATTTACAGAAGAAGATTTACAGAAAACCCATTTCTATGGGAAGACATATAGGTCTGGGCTTACTGGAATCACTCCTTTGATATGCACCTCAGCTGTGGGCCAGTCTTCTCTGTTTCTTTCCTAATTTCCCTCAGGGTTAACTAGCCCACCCTTGGGAGTGGCTGTTCTTACAGTTGACTCTTTTGTTTTGCCCACTAACTGCAGTCCAGGAGGCAGTATTTCAAAACTATCTGCCCCAAAGAGAAACATCAAAATATGTCACAAAGGTGAAGGGAGAAGTGCATGAAGCCATGCACATGTTTTACAGAAGTTTCCTGCTGACCTCCAGAAGGTTGCTACTAGTCACAGACATTAGTCATCATGGATGGATTTTAGTGTTTCTCTAGATATGAGGAGATACAAGAATTGGGCTCATAAAATCTTGTTAAAAAATCTCACTATTTGAGGACCTGTTCTTCCAGTTTTCCCACTGCCTCGCTCCTGGTCTCCCCCCTTGAGCTTCTCTTGGGGTGGTGCTGCAGGTCAGCAGCTGTGGTAGAGGCTGATGGCAAGTGTTAAACATCAGTTCACAATTCCTAGATGATTTTTTTGACCATAGTAGGCAATTCTAATAGTTGCAGATTTTCTTTATTTACATGATTATCTCTCCCAGAGTTAAAAAAATTAGGATGAGAAAAAGTCAGATTCTCTTTCTCTTTCTTCCCCCAACCCCCACCCCTCACTTCCCTCCCTCTTATCTCTTTGTGTGTTTTTAAGCACTCCCTGAAAGCAAACTTTGGCAAGTTTGGGTCCTGTGTCTACTCTAGATTAATCACCATTTCAGAAGAATTAGAACTGGCTTCTTAGAGTAGCATGTGTGAGATCTTTGTTCATCTTTATGAAGAAGAAATCATAGCCAAATGACTGGATATTGGCACCCCCCACTACGCCCCCACCCATGTTGAATGAAAGTCAGTTTCTGAAAGTAGAGGATGCTAGGCAAAAAAGAAAGTGGTAAATGTCCATTTCAAATCTTTTGAAAATATTTCCCCAAAGCATCATTTTTAATGAAGAAGGTACCAATAAAAGTCAGCACAGTATAGACCTTGAGACAATTAAAGAAACAGAGTAAAGCCTGGAGTGTTAGAGTTAGTCATGAAATATTAGTGAGAATAAATATTTCAGCAAATCTCTCTCACAGTCATTTTTATGAAAACCCACAAAAGTATGTTTTATTGCTTCTAACAGTCTTCTGTCCAGAAAATTTTAAATATGTTTGCAGAAATAAATTTGTGTTACTAAGTATCCACTTCAACTTCAAAATGAAGTTAATGTTGTGATTTTAAACTTTGCTTTAAAATTAGAAAATTAATTTCCCTCAGCCTTTAAAAGGAACTGTTAATTTTTCATGATAATTGAACAAACTGAGAGTTCTGTTTCAACTCAGCATGTGGTCTTTTTTGTTTATAAGTTTGTTTTTAAGGATTTTTGAAGGGGCTGATTAATTTTGGTAAATCTTCTAAATCTCTCAAGGTAAAAAGATGAATGTTTCTTTCCATGGGTCCTTCAATTTCTTATTTTGAAGTGACACATGTTAATGGCTGGTAATGATTGGGGTATTCTTTTTTCCTTTAAAAAATAAGTTTCAATGAAGTTTGTTTAATGAGTGAAAAACAAAAAGCTATCTGATTATATTCATTATGGTTTGCCAATAAGAAATCATAAGTAATTTCTAAAGGACAAGATTGTTATAATAGATGATACATAATATTTAAAAGTATTACATTTGGAATATAAGTAACTGGTTCAACTACCTTGGTCATAATAGTTCTACTTCACATTGAATTTATCCAAAAATAATATTTATAAAATAAAATCATGTGATGTTTGATATTTTGATCTTGACATTATATGTTTTACCTTTATTTTTCAGATATATAGATATCATACTAAATAAGAAAACAGACTGATGTCAAATAATTGATTTTTCAAATTAACTTAGCATAGGTAGTAAGATTATACTACTGATTTTTTTAGTCTTTTATTTCGATTCAGTTGAACAGTACTAAATAGTTCTGTGATGGAAAATGGATTGGTCTTTTATTTTCAACTTCTTTAAGTCTATGATTTTAAGAATATTTGATGAAGTTATTCCCAAACGTTGAATAGGTTAAGATACAGAAAACAAAAATTATATAATTGAATCTCCTGCACAGTAGAAAGGGTATGATATACCATGGTTTTCATAAAAATGTCCTTTGAATTTTTGGCACAGAAAGGTAGATATTTCAGATAATTCACTGATTTCTATTTGGATTTTCTGAGCTCAAGAGAGGAAAATTATCTTAAGTTGATATTGCTGAATATTAACTGTTCATGGTCCCCTAAGAATTAAGTAAAGTTTCCACTAATAAAATTTGCCATGTACTGGGAATTAAATACCACAACAAATAATAAGGAGAAGAAATTACCATTTATAAGGTACTTGGAATATTTTAAGAAAGGAATTAAAGATAAATGTTTACCTTATATGTGTGTATTTGTTCATCTTTTTCTGTATTCATACATGCACATATTTTTATCGAGCACCTACTGCATGAAGGCAAATCATGCTAAATTCATGAGTTATAAAAGTAAAGAAGTATGAAAAAAAAGGAATTCCCATTGTGGCTCAATAGTAATGAACCTAAGTAGGACCCATTCAGACACGGGTTTGAAGAAGTATGGTTCATATATTTCAGGAGCTTTTAATTGAAGGGGCACGAAGACCTTGATCTTGGCATAATGAAGCAAATAATCTAGTTAGGGAGATAGATAAGTAAATGGATAATTCAAAAAAAGTGTGATAAATTTGAAGGATTTATAGTCATTGGATATTTAAGAAACAAAATCAGGCATTTTTCATAAACTGGAGTAAGAGCTTGAAGAAGAGAAGTGATAAAGACTAAATTTTGAAAACTTAATAAAAGTTGAGGCAGATGCTGAAGGGAAGAGCTAAAACTCACAAATGCATTGGTAAGGGACATGGTATTATAGGTTCTGGGGACTTCAAGTTTTTTGTGGTGAGAATAGAGTGGTGGGAAAGAGGCTGGGGAGTGAGAGATGATTCAGATACCAAAGAAGGATTTTTAATTTACTCTTTATGAGCCATTGAAGACTCCTTAATTAGTAAGTAACCTATTCAAATTTATGTTTTAGAAGAGTTTCTAGGTAATAGTTGCTTCTTTCTAGGCCAAATGAACTTAGTGACTAAGTGGAAGTTTTATAGATTTCACCAGGGTGAAAGGGATGTAAACTACCACAGACCAACAGATGGAAAAGTGTAAAGTTGAGTTGCTTTATTTGTTTTTTAATTACTCCAAATATATTATTGGCTTGGCAGTGCTCACTTAGAGACAAAGGGAGGTAGAAAAACAATAATGGGCAGGGATATATATAAACTGAAAAGTGTTTTCTTGGTAGCATAGAGTTCAGTAAATTAGCACCAGGTTGGTACTGTCACATAATTTGCTGGTAGGAGCACAACAGAGCAGCTTGTAAGAACAGATGAGCCAGGGCACAAATAAAGCAATGAACATAAATCAGAGAAACTTAATTTAGCATTGGACATCTAGATGGCGGTCAGTGAGCTGATCATTATTACCATACTGCCATGCACAGAGGAGACTCAAAAAATATTTGTTGATGGTAATTATAACCTCAAAAAGAAACATGACTAGCATCTCCAACCCCCTTTAGGCCATCTTTGACTAGAAAGCATTTAGATGTTTATTATGCTTAGTGAAAAATGCTTTACAGAGAACTATTTTGACAATTATCTGGACCTTAACATATTTTAAACTGTCATGTGTTTCTTTCTAAAACAGAGGCAAATTTACTTACACATTGTATTTTATTTCCAGTAGAAGATCTCATCTGTTCATGTTTCTGATGATTCAATATTTAGTTTGGTCTTATTTGAAAAAAGGCTTAAGTATATAATCCATTAAATTTAAAGACAAATATTACTAAATATGAGTGAGACTTTCAATGTAGTAGTAATCTCACCGAGGATTAATCTCTTTGAATATTATAGTGCCAATGTAACTTGAACTTGACAATCTCACATTAATTCTTCATTTTTCTGTACACTATAAGTCTAAATGTTCTTATTTAACTATTAGAAATCTTTATCATATGTTTCTTTATTTTGACAAAAAAAAGAAAATAAAAATTATAAATATCATTTTAAATTCATGGTCCTGAGAATGAGGAGAGGTGGGACATAAAACCTAAAATAAATTACATGGTATACACAAACTTAATAAAGTTCATTTTGATAATAGGAAATAAAGAACACAATTGAATATGTAGCTCAGGCTATTATTTAAGACAAACTCTCATTCACTGTTTGAGTCGGAATTCAAACAGAGACTGATTTGTATTTTTAAAAAAGTTTAGGAAAAAAACTAATTACATCATAGACAATAACTAGTCTGACTTTAGTTTTTTTAATTATTGTAAATTTTTTTTGAATATAAGGTAGTGTTTGAATTCCTCTGTCATAGTTATTCATTCTGGCCTAGTTCTTTTCTTCATTGTCCCAATTTTCCTCAAATATATCCACTTAAAGCATTTAAAATTTGAATATGGAAAAAAAGTCAATACAAAAGTCAACACAAAACTAACATACTTTTACTTATGATGAAGTACAATGTACTATTATACCACACCATACAGTAAAAGAAAATATATGCTCTTTCATAAGCAACCACAATCACTCCTATGTGTACATTTAGAAATACTGTTCTCTAAAATTTTTCTGGTCTCAATTCCATTATTGTAGATAGCAATTAAGTGTGGCATGGATGAAGGGATAAGTAGAAAAGGGGAGGGATTTGTGTCTTGTTTACTCATATGTTGCCACATAACACTTCTGCTTGTATGCTATTAGCCATAACATATTTACATGGCTATACCTAGCTGCAAGAAAATCCAGAAATAAAGTATTTATGCTGAAAGTCACATACCCCGATAAAATTGTGGAAGGGAGATCAGATGCTGAGAAATGATTAGAAGTCTCTACCACACTTAGTAACTTGGGATATTGTATCATCTATTATGATGTTTGGTAGTTTTTAAATAGCAGAATTACAGATTTTTTTTCCCATGAACTTTCTCCAAACTCTATTATAAATATTTCCTGTGAGAACCAAAGATTTATTGTAGTGAATAAATACACATAGTAAATACAAAAACTTAAAAAATAATACATAAATTTATCAGAAAGAGACCCTAGCACTTCTTTTCTTATTGTATTACTACTCTATAAAATATTAGAGAGATCTTTTGTGATTTCTATTGGAGTGGTTTTTATAATTTCATTTTTATAAAAGAAACATATAATGTCAGACTTGCGAGAAATATAAAGTTTTCTGAACTCTCACTGCTCCAAAAGAAATGCTTTTCTAAAAATAAAATGTACATGTTGGGAAAATGTTCAAATCAATGTGCTAGTTGTTACGTTCAAAATTCCATTACTGTTAATGAGATTTGCAGGCATAACTTGCACAGCAAGTTTCTCTGAAATTTTTCCCAGCTGTGTCCTTGAAAGATGCCTATTTCTTCTTTTTCTTTTTTAAATCATTTTATTGGAGCAGTTGCTTTTCAATTTATCCATTTGTGTATTGATAGCATTTATTCTCCATAAAACATTGGACTTAAATGGAAAAGAAGAAAGGTGTTTGTCCACTACATCTGTATAAGTCACAAACAACTCATGGACATGAACTTTAGCCCCTTAGCATAGCTCTGGTATGAAACTTCTGCATAATTCATTATAAAAGAACACGAAGCATTCAGAAGTCAGTGTTCATTTTGGTATGCACTGAAGTATTAACAACACAAGGAAATATGCCTTTTCTATACATAATTTTCACGATGCAGCTGATAGGTTTTATGGTTCATGGTAGAGTAATTTTGATCCCTTTATTGTTGTTTAGAAATACTTAAAAAGTAATACATTAAGAGAAATTGTATTAAAACCAATTTTCTCAGCATATTTCATTATTTTCTATCTTGTATACAATTCCTTGGAAAACAGTTAATAGTGATTAAATCCATATTTCTTAAAAAATACATTAAAAATAGGTGAGGTACTCACATGAACCAAAAAACAAAACTATAAAAGAGTATATATATTTTAAAATTTGTTAACAGGATTTTTATCTCAATATCTCTCACTTATACCACACAGACTTGCTGCTTCATAAGAAATCGAAAATTGGTTTATATCATATGCAAGTCCTGCTGGCAATATTTTATATGATAAGAGCTAATGCCTTTTGCCATTTCCTTTAACTTGATTCTCCACAGGGCAGGAGAGGAAGCGCATATCAGAATCACCTACAGAAACATTTGCAAAACACCGCACAACTACCACCACCACCTTCTCAAATTGGGCCTCACTGAGCCACAGAGTATTATCATAATTGGGCATTTGTGTTCTTTTGTTTGGTATATAAATAGAGATGAGAACTTCTTTTCTAGAAACTCTAAAACATATTTATATTTTTCCTTTTTAAAAATAATTAAGGGAAAAAATATATATATAATTATTCTCTATATTTTTGTGGGGATACAACCTAAGTAAAAGCAATGAGTCCTAGGAATAAAAACAGTTAATATCATAAAACAAAACTTACAGGAAAGATATTATATTAGTAACAACATAATGAGTTCAAGAACATTGTACTGTCTTCCATACAGATTAGGCTTATATTAGTTATGAACTCTGCCCTCGAGTTTATAATCTTTAATCACTTTATGATGGACACGCAAATATAAGTCAAACAATGTACATGCACAGTACTCTATTTTATATGTCCAGAGAAGAATCTGGAATGGTTATTTATTAAATAAATTAATTAATTAAATATTAGATAAAACAATGCAGTAAGAATTATAAAGTTATATATCCAGATAGAAAAGAACAGTAAAATTTGCCCACTGTCTTAGATTAGATTTTCCAGGAAAGGATTCTGAAACAAAGATTTGCATGCAAAGGAAGTGGAACTGGTCAGAAGTCAAAGTTGCAATGCAGTCATAGCAAAAATCTCAGTTGACTCCCCCAGGAGTTTGGAGCAAGGCCACAGCCACAGCAATGCCAGATCCAAACCATGTCTGCAGTGTATACCACAGCTCACAGCAATGCCAGATCCTTAACCCACTGAGCAAGGCCAGGAATCAAACCCACAACCTCATGGATCCTAGTCATATTCATTTCAGCTGTACCACAGCGGGAACTCCAGAAGCTAGGAAGATCTTTAAAAGTTGTCTGTCTTGCAATAACACGTGCTATGGGTGGGGGATGGGGGAGTGTGATATTGATAAGTTAGCTTTTTTGGACTGAAAATAATTCCCTGAGGATGACTCAGTTGAGAGTCCCCCAGCTGCTGGGGAATGACTGCCTCAAATCTCATGTGGGATCTAGGGGGTGACCATTAACAACCATTCTCCCTAATGTATTTTTAAGATAGTGAATTCTGTGTGGATAAGCCAGGTTTGGAAAACTTACTATATGAAAGAAGGAAGACGTCTTGATTTGGGTTGGAGAGATTGTTCACATGTCTGGACATAATTTAAAGTTTTAACACTGGAAATCCTTTACACAGCTAAGTAAAGATAAGTTGTAGTGCAGTAGGAAAATCCGCTTCGTAAAGTGGGGAAACTTCACGGAAAGTTAGCCACAAAGTAACTTAAAAAACCTGTTAATAGTGATATTAGAGTCCCTCAGAGGCCTTCACCATTTGGCACCAAGTTTTCTTCTCCAGTGTTACTTCTTTTGGCACAATGCCCAATTTGTCTCTAAAGTACTTTTTACTGAAATGAAAATTAATTTCATAAACCTGAGATGTTTCTCATACTGCTCTTTCCCCTCCCCTTTCTCCATCTCAAGTCCTCCCATCCTTAAATTCCTGTCTTAGTTCCCTCCTCCCCCAGTTTTCCTCCAAGCTTTCCCTGGTTCCCTCCCTTCTTGAAACCTTACCTAACTTTTTGTGAAATTCATTGCATGTTCCTCCGCCCTTCCCTCCCCTTTCCCTTCCTTGTCCTCTCCCCTTTCTCTCCCTCTCTCTTTTACCTTTCCCATCCATGTTTTTTTTCTCTTTACTTTTACAGTAATAGCATAAATAATATACTGCATACATTTGTATATGTGTGCATGTAAATCACACTGTGTAATGTATAAATGTATAGAGTATATTATTATATAGTAAATTATTTCTATACTTTGCTATTTACTTTTCCCCCACTTATCATAGCATCATGGCACATATGAGATTTATTAATACATTTAGATGTTTAAGTGAAGTAGAGCATATGATTTTATTTACCAATGTATCTGATGATGGTTCTGTGGGTAGTTTTTAAGTTTTCATTATTATAAGAAAGCTATAATTCACATCCTTGGACATTATTGACATGTATTTGTTAGTGTTTCCTAATGAGAATATGAGATTCTTGCAGGAAAGAATACTTTTAATTCCCTATGATTTCTACATGGAGATGACTACATAATTGTAATAACCTCCTGACTGGATGGAGAGCAATGGCTTAGGATCCAGAAGCAGGGGCCTCTGTCCTAATTGTTAAAAAGGATTATTAGGCAGGAAGTGCTTATTTGATATCATATGCTAACTACTCATAGTATAGCTTCTATCAGCGAGAGTTGTGTTACATTCTTCTTTATTTTATTTAAGACTAACCCTGAGTCATTTCATTTAACCGCTGCATGTCCATTTATTGATGTATTCACAATACTAAGGTGTTTGGAAATAATGTCATCTTCACCTGTACAAAGGTAGCTTTATATTAATTTCCCTTCCAGTGGCTCTTTCATAGAAGCAGATGATTTATTACCATCTCACCAATTTATTCTGAGTAAGCCTACTATTCCTTCATAGAAGTATTTCTTATAGCTGTTTACATAGATCGATGATGGACCATCTCTCATTTTGACCACAGCCCAGCTCTTCCCTGGTCAGCCACTTTAAACACTGTCCTTCTCTAACCAGTGGCCGATTTGCAGCTACTAAAATGATCCTTTCCTCTCATTGCCTCAACTGTGACTCTTTTCTCATTTTTTTCTTCCTATAGCTTCACAATCCAGACATTGGGCTGGAGAATAGCAGCTTCTATTCAAAGCTTTTCATCAAAGAGCTTTTTGTTTGTTTTTTCTGTCCACACCTATTTCCTCCTCGCTGTTATTTTCTGGTGATCTTACTTACCAAATCCCTTTTTAAGCATTCTACTTTGCCTTCCTTTCTCTACTATGCATTCTCTGATTTGTCTTGGAAGAAGTCTGTCCTCCTTTATTGTATTTTTAATAGGCATATTATAGGATTCTATAATTTGTGAGATAGGCAGAAATTAAGGAATAAAAGAATCGTACCATCTAGGGATATCTGCTATCATCATGTTAGCATGTTTCTTTTCTTCTTTCTGCATTACATTATAAAATTCCATCCCAACTATATGCCTAATTTGTATATATATTTTTTATTTTTGCTAAATACTTTAAGTATTTTCCATATACTAAAAAATCTTTATAAACAGCATTTTTCCAGAAGAAAATAAAGATATATGGAGATATCCTATAGAGTAGTCCACTCCATTCTAAAATATAATTAAAAATAAAATAGTAATATGACTGAAATATTCAGCTAGTCAGTTAAAAAGAATGATTGTTGGAGTTCCTGTCGTGGCCCAGAAGAAATGAATCCAACTAGGAACCATGAGCTTGCGGGTTCAATCCCTGGCCTCACTCAGTGGGTTAAGGTTCTGGTGTTGCCATGAGCTGTGGTATAGGTCACAGATGCGGCTCAGATCTGACATTGCTGTGGCTGTGGTGTAGGCCAGCAGCTGTATCTCTTATTAGACCTGTAGCCTGGAAACCTCCACATATTCGGCAGGTGTGGCCCTTAAAAAAAAAAAAAATGATTGTCCGTAATAGAGGGAATCATTGAGAGATAGGAAGTTTAAAACTACAAATAACAAAACAACAATAATAAGCATTCTGTATATAAGGAGAAAGTAGATAAGGGATTTGATAAGGAACTAGATTATAGCTTAATAGGAACAAAAAAAAGAGTAATTTTATATACATCCAACTGAGAAAAAAATGTGTTCAAAGTCCAATTTTTAGTACCAGAAGTACTTGTTTTCCAAACCAAACCTAAAATTAGTATTTGAAAGATTTAACAAGGAATGTTTTCCTAGTCAGTAGACTTATTCAGTTCCAAATTCCTTATTCATTGAGAAAAGGAACAATGCACCAGGAATAGGGTCATATCCAGAAATGAAGGTGAAAATGATTGCTGTCCCTCCTAAACAATTTGCAAGCCCCTAAATGATTAATAATAATTTCTTACATTTGTATAACAGAAGTGTTATAAGATCACTTGCATATTAATTATCTCCTTTTATGTTCACAACAAAACTGTGAAGCAGCTATTACAATTTTTCTCTTTATAAATGGATAAAGCAGGGTCAGAAAAGTTAAGTGATTTATTGAAGATGGTATTGTTAGCAGAGGGTGTCCGAACCTAACCTGATTCATTCTGTGTTTTTGGTTATGTTTCTCTAATAATGTTGGGGAAGTGAGCTTTGTTAAGGATGATGGAAAATGTCATCCTTTTAAAACACAGAAACGTCAATCTTAAATTCTTAATATTCAATGTATTACCTTCTTGTTTGTTTGGTTTATGTTTCAGTATATAGGAAATAAAGTTTTCTAAGCTTTCACAAATGAACTGCATTAGTGGATATGAAATTCTTCTCAGCCTTAAAGCTGTTATACTTTGGTCTCCTGGCAATTACTACTGAAAATAAGTCATAATCCTCCTGCTTTTCATGAGAATAACCTACTAGGATGCTTCTAGAATTTTAAAATATATTCTTAAAATATTAAAATATTCTAGCATCTATTTGAGCATTCGTTAATGTTGTCTATGAGATGGCAAGGACATTCATCTTCATATAAGTGTATTTCTATGTCAAGATTGATTTTTCATCTTTACTGCCCCAATTATATTTAATTCTCCTTCAGACATTCCTGAAGTTGAACCCCAAACCCTATCCACCATATCTATCATCTTTTCTGGCTGTTTTAAAATCAGTTGTCACATTATCTCTGCATTCAGAAGCTTTCAGTTTCTCCTGTAATTATTTTGGTTTCTGGTATCAAGATGCTCTCGATTACCTCCAAGTCCAATTTTAGTTCTTCATCTGCCTTTTAAAATTTCTTTGCATTCTTTCTCATTTTATGTTTTCCTTTCATCCTGTGTTTTTGATTTTCATATTACTCTACGTATCATTCTTCTCTTGTTTCATTGATACCAACTCTCTTGAGTATGCTGCTAAGAAATTGTCATCTATAGAATAATTACTATGCATGGTATGACCCTACTTATGCTTTTGTTTTATTCATTCTTCCATGAATGAGGAATTTTTATCCAATATTTGTGCTTTCCAACAGAGTGCTGAGATTGCCTTTGATTTCACTTTCTTTGAGCATGAATATTGGATGAATATCCCTTATATCCAGACAAGAGGGGAAAAGATGTGCATAGTTCCTGAACCAATTTATGGTATGTGTTTGGCATATAAGGACTGTAAACCTGTTAGGTTAAGAGGCAGTCTTCTTCAACTCTTGTCGTATTTTGGCTTGATATTCTGAACAGAGGAAGTACATACACAGTTATCATATTAGATAATCACGAGGGCAATTTTTTGAATGTATTGTGTCTATTTTTACCTTAAAATATTGGCATTTCCTTCCTGATTCTGCAAACAGCTGTCAATTCCCCCATCTAACCAGCTGTATAAATAATATACCTAGAGCATATGAGTTGTTGGTATGGGAAGCATACAAATTATTGCCCAAAAAAATGATGATCTGAGCATCCCTGCCGGAGCATGAGCATGTACTATGATTATCCCAAGCAAACTGGGAAGAATGTTCACTGTAATTCTAGGGCTTTCAGATGGGTATGCAAGAAGAGGTACTAACCCAAGAATGGGGTAACTGGGTCTGTCAGTGTTCTGCTTCTTGAAATGGGAGCTGCCATGCAGTAGAAGGATGGACACTAAATTTTCGGCATCACAAACCTTGCATTTTTTGAGCAAAGAACAAATTCTCAAAAAAGCTTCAATTCTGTAATTTTGGGTGTTTGCTCCTGTAATTGCATAAGATAAGAAACCAACAATTCATTATCTCAATTCAGTTCTCCTGGCCTTGTAGTTCATAGATATTTTTCTGAAATGCTTGTGGTATATTGATGAGTCCCACTGTCCAGTTTTATTATGGGTTTTCATTTTTTTGTCTGTGTAGCTTTGTAATTATTTTGTTGAGTGCTGAGAGACAGTGAGTTTGGCTGTACCAGTTAGATTTTTAAATTTCTGTTCCTATTTCATTCAGTTTGCTAATATATCCTTAATTATGGATACTCCACAGATAGGCAGTGAGATACTGTATAGCACAGGGAACTATATCCAGTCTCTTGGGATAGACCAAGAAGGAAGACAGAATTAAAAATGGGAATGTATGTATATGTATGACTGGGTCACTTTGCTGTACAGCAGAAATTGGTACAACATTGTAAATCAACTATACTTTAATACGAAAAAATCTACTCTACATTCTCTCTTTACATCTAATAAATATGTGTTGATTTTTCCTCATCATTTTTGCCATAGATTAGCAACACCTAGAGTTCATGGAGCAACAAATAGATTCAATAAATATTTATATTGAATATCTACTAGTGTATCATATTTCTTAACTTGCATGGAAATTCCAACATTTTACCCCAGTGAGTAGATATCAGATATTTTACTGCTAGGAACAAGGTATGTACTGTAAAGTGAAATTTTTCTAATTATCATATTTAGTTCTGTTAGTGATCACCTTAAAGCTGGAATCTAATGATTTAAATATATTCTCTGATTTATCTTGATATACTCTTAACTTCTTAATGGCTGACCATGTTAATACTGAGCATGAGTCAGTAGGACACTGCTCCCAATGTATAAATAACCTGGATGGCTGTTTCAAAGGCACTTAGTGTAAAAAAAAAAACCTCTCTCTAAGCAAGAGAGGTTTCAAAATGTAAAATTGTGTCTTTTTGATCTAGCTCTAAGTTATATATGCTTAATCATATACTCTATGCAACCATGCCTATTTCTATCGATAAGAGGGAATGAAAGTTGCAGGTTAGCCACAATATTCATTTTCTGTCATTAAATTTCTTTTTTCGTGTCTTTTTTTGTCTTTTTTGTCTTTTTTGTTGTTGCTATTTCTTGGGCCGCTCCCGCGGCATATGGAGGTTCCCAGGCTAGGGGTTGAATCGGAGCTGTAGCCACTGGCCTACGCCAGAGCCACAGCAACGCTGGATCCGAGCCGCGTCTGCAACCTACACCACAGCTCAGGGCAACGCCGGATCGTTAACCCACTGAGCAAGGGCAGGGACCGAACCCGCAACCTCATGGTTCCTAGTCGGATTCGTTAACCACTGCGCCACGACGGGAACTCCTGTGTGTCTTTTTTTTTTTTTAGGGCCACACCCGTGGCATATGGAAGTTCCCAGGCTAGGGGTCCAATCAGAGCTGTAGCTGCTGGCCTTTGGCAGAACCACAGCAACACAGGATCCAAGCTGCATGTGAGACCTACACCATGGCTCACGGCAATGCTGGATCCTTAACCCACTGAGTGAGGCCAGAGATCGAACCCACATCCTCACGGATGCTAGTTGGGTTCATAAACCGCTGAACCATGACTGGAACTTCCATCATTAAATTTCTTGTAGCTGGCTGGACTGTTGTGACCTTATTTTCTCAGCTGATGTCAAGTCTCTGCAGTAGATGTCAGTTTCACCCAGAAGGGTGGGGCCACTTCCAACCATGACCTTTTAGCACTTCCACTACCCCCAACCCCCCAGCAGAGCAAACTGCATGTTTCATTACAGAAACAGGTTGAATATTTCAAAATGCTGCATGCACAAGAAAGCCTCTGGCCACATTTCCAAACAGATTAGAAGACAGTCTCATGTGCATTTCCCACTTCATCGCTGTTGCCTAATGACAAATAAAACATATGAAATATTGGTAGAGATACGTTTTTTGAAAAGGGGTCAAACCAGATTACATTTTTAGCATCCTAATCTGAGATATGTTATCCAGTCTTTCATGTCTGTTCTTTTAATAGTTTTATATAAGGCAAGAAGTAAATTGTTTCATTTATTGATTTTGTTGCTTATAATTTATTATTGCCCAGAGAATCATGTATCTTTTTGTTTTTGGTTCTTCTTTCTTATAGCCTCTATGACAATTCATCAATTAAATGTTATTCTTATCTCTTTAGTAGGAACTAGTTCGTTAACAAGTGGTTTTCAGGTAATATGGATATTTATTTAAACTACATATTATCACTGAGTTAAATATCCATGCAATATGTCACTTAAACCATTAAAGCATCATTACTGAGGAGTGGAACATAGGATGAGAGTTGTTTAGTGTTTTACTGATATACCGTAATAACTGGTATCCATTCATAGTTACAAGAGAAAAATTATATTTGTGGTTTTTTTTTTTTTTTCTGAGAGCAACTAGTATTTAGCCAAACTTCTTGGCTAAGTTAACAAGCATATAAAATAATAATCACTATTAAAATGTAATATGCATATTATAAAATTATATCAATTTCTAGATTTAAAATTATTTCTAGATATCTACATGCTACTTATGGAAACTAAAAATCATTTATAAATATATTTATATATGTATAAATGCAATTAATATATTTAATAATATATTTTTATATATATACACTAAATAATACTCCAGTTTCCATATATGTCTGTGTTTATGTGTGTGTGTATGCATATCAATCATTTTTTGTCCAGATAACTGAATATCATATTTTGATTATTTATAAAAGTTAACTAAAAATACTTTATTGGGAAATTCTGTGCCTTCCATGCTTTGTTTATTTTTCCAGATATTTTGAATACTAATTTGATATTCCATGTTAACAAGAACTGCCTTTTTATTTCATTTTAATGGACAGAAATGCTTGGTTTTGTCTGATTTTCTCCTGTAAGTCAAAATGTAGTATTTTGTGACATCTATATTCCCAGACTACAATGAGAAGAAAAGAGGAAAAAAAAGTAGAAATTAACCCTGTTTAGCGTTTTGCTGCTAGAACATAAAATATTTCTAGCTCAATTAAAAATATGAGTTCAAGTGAAATGTACTAGCTCACTGAGACTTTATATATGATTCATTAAAAAAACAGCTTTTCTGCAGCCTCTTTCAATGGGATGTTATAGAAATAGGATACTGGACTGTGAAGCAGCAAACCCAGTTCCTCTGCCAACTCCACTAGTTACTAGCTATGCCATGGTGGCAATCCCTTCACCTCTGGAGGCCTCAGTGTTCTCATTTGGAACATGACAGAGTAAAATGGCACAATCCCTTGTCACTTCTAAAGAAAAACCCAATGTTCTGTCCTCATTTGAGAATGAGGCTAAAATTTCAAGTTATCATCACACTGGTGTAAAAACCACTAAACTTAAAGTACCAAATGTAATAATTTTATATGATTGGAAGATGAAATGTGAAGATTGCTTTATGATTGTTCTAGAAATATGTGAAAGTCTTAGATAAAAGTGACAAAAGGACAGCAGGTAAGGGGAAACAAAGCCACTCAACTGTAATATCTGGAATATCTTTTCTAATTCTTTATTTTCTACTTAATGAGATTATTTCCTTATTGTTGACACCCTCATTTAAGGCCAAACACTTGAAAACAAAATGGTTTTCTACTTTTCTAAATCTAGACAAGTTTAGCCAAACACTTTGATAATTTATTGCATAGCAAGGGCAGGAATACATGGTTCTTAACTTTTCTATTTAGCAATGCAGTGATGAACGCTTATACCTCATGGTCTGAGATTGATGTGTCCCATGATAGATGCCATTTACATTATGTCCCTCTTATGGCTCTGCGAACCCCTGTCTCATACAGAGTAAGACAATCCTCTAATTTTTTAATTAGAAAACAATAATTCTTCTAGCAAAGGTGTGTGAGCCCTGGAAGTGAGCACTTTATCAATCTAAATTAGACCATAAGCATTTTGTTCAGTGAAGCATGGGCTACAGTTCATTGGTTCAGTAACATTAAATAATTATCATGTTAGAATAATAGCACTTCTTGAACTTCTTAATCTCATTGGTCAATCCACGAATCAATCCATATCTCTCTTTACAGAAGTAGGATAAAAATTAATGTTTCTGTGGATGCATTAACAGAATGTGTTTTTAATACCTTAAGTTTGAATGAACTGAAAAGATTGCCAGGGAATATCCGAGAATTTTGTATTTTTGTCTTGTCTATATTTGGGGAAACATAGCTTGTTTATAAAGCACCAAAAATTACTTTAATGAAATGTATATCTTCCTGATATTATTCATACTTTATATTTTTAATTTGTCCCCAATATTTTGAGTCAATACATACATGTTATATACTTATAAATATTGTAGATATTTTTAAGGAAATGCTTAGGAAAAATGAAGAAGAGAGCTAGATGTGAATGAACAAAGCAATCCAAAAATGGCTTATCCTTTGCAGGTAAATATTCTAAAAGAACTGGAGAATGGGTCAGAAATTTATGGCATGCTGATGTAATGCCATAAAAGCACTTTTTTTTTTTTCCAAATTGAAATATCTGTCTTTCTTCATGTTCTAACTATCTAGATAGCTGATCTATAATGAGCCGAAGAAGGGATTTTGATCTTTCCTGAGAGTGTTTTGTCAGTGATCAGAAAGAACTGGTTCAATTTCTTTCCAAGTTGAACCAGAATATCACAAATCAAGAAAGGTGAAGTATTTCAGCAAAAGGGGTAGTAAATGCACTGAACCTTTACAAGCTGGTATAGTATTGTATTTTTTTTTTTCCGGTGTGTGTGTAAAATGTATTGATAAAAGAAATTCTGCACCTCTGACACCATTGGAGGCAAGTGGAAATATCATGGAGAGTGAATGAAGTTGAGGTTAGCAGGATCATTCCTAACCAAAGCATTTATGAAACATAAAACAAGTTGGACCAGTTTTATTTAAACTTGTGTAAGTAATACACATTCATATGGAAAAAGAGAACTTTCATAGTATTAATGTTCTATTTTTGTTTTTTCATTAAAGCACTTTTTAGTCATTCTTAGGTTTGATATTTTTGCATTTCCCTATTGAAATTTCCTTTAATTTACTTGTGTTTAAGTAATGTAAGTGGAAAGGATGAGTACATTGTCTTTGTTTGAAATGTGTATGTGTGTCTAAGGAGAATTTATGGAATACCTAAGTTCTCAAATATAAGCTATAGTGAAGATACATACTGTTTGTATATTTCTAACTCAATTTCACTTCCTTTGGCACTGGTGACCAGTAACAAATATATAGTTCATTACAGAATTCCAAAGTGCCAATTAATAATTTGTGATCACCAGGGAATATGGACCTGCTCTTTTGATTTTTTAGTTTGATTTAGTTTGATTGTTTAGTTTGATTTTTTTAGTTTGATTTTCGATTGTTTAGTTTGATTTTGATTGTTTAGTTTGTTTGGTATGTCCAGGAATAACCTAAGAGATTCAGTTTAACAGAGGAGGATACTTAATGCAGACCTCAAAATACAAAATACTACCGAGTGTCAACAAGTATCTACCTACATTCCACTTCTGTCTTGGTCTAGTCTAGAGTCCAAATTCATTTAGAATTCATTTTCCTCTGATCTCTTATAAGTGCACTCTTTAGTATAAAGCGTCTGAGGTCTCTTGGTCTGCTTTCATTTCCAGTTTTCTTCCTTCTTCACCTGAAATCCTCATCTTCTTTTTTGTTTCTAGCTGAAAATGTGCTCATTTAGTTGGATGAGTCTCTTGATAAATATATTAATTAGGCAATGCTAGATGCTATAACAAACAAACCCATTTGTAGGATGGTTTAAACATATTCAGGATACTTGTTTTCTTGTTTACTTATTGACCTGAGCTGAGTATTCCTGATCTGAGGTGTGGTCTTCCTCAAGAAAGTGCAGAGAAAGTCTACCAAGGGCTTTGTCATCTTCTACGGGAAAAAAGAAGCCTCTTAGATTTCCATCCTAGTCAGCTAAAAGGGCAGGAGACCCCAGGAGAGTGCTATGGAACTTTTTAGTGGGTCAAGCCATAAAATAATCCCTTTGTTTACAATTCTTTATCATTTAATCATATGGTCACCCTCAACTGAAAAGTAAGATGGGCAATGCAATCTGCTGTAAGAACAGGAAGGGGAAGAAGAACATTTGCATTAGTATCTAGCTATCTCTGCATAAGAAATGACAGTAAATGCTTTTAGCCCACTTAATCCTGTCACAAAAGCACTTTATATCCCCAAATCTGTATTTTCAGATGAGAGAATGATCAACTAAAAAGTTTTCTATTTTTTTCTATGTTCAACATATCAGTATGTATGTGTATATATATATAATTTTAGTGTTCAAATATGCCTGTGTGTTAATCACTTAGGGTTTATTTGGCAATTCACTATTCTATCCTGTGGTAATGTTTTCAGACATATTTGTGCATGGGATTTGTTCATTTATGTAGGATATCTTTCAGAGAAAGACTGGAGATGGCATTGTATTGTATTGATACCCTTGATTTTCTCATACTTTAAGTTGAATAAGGGCCAGTGTCCATTTCAATGTTGATCATTCCTGATATCTAACATTAACAATGATGTATCATTTATGGCAAGTACTAAAATAATATGTGTAAATATGTATCAAATGAACACAAAAGACTAAAAGTTTATGAGATATAATTATGAGTATAATTTTATAGTAACTACATTATGAACTTTAGTAGACTAGATATTTCCTTTTTAAAGTAAAGATGTTATACCTGGCCAAAAGAGCATAACATTGTATTTGAGGTGATACTTCTTATTTTGAAAGTTACCTTATGTTTGTGGACCTTGTCTTTGATTACCCTTGGAACATAGTTTTGCAAGTCTCATTAGATTCTTTGCCTGTATTTTTCAGGCTTACACCACTCTTTCCTTTTACATTTACTTTCTAAAAAAAAAAAAAAATTAAAAAATTAGGAATTTTGTCTCTATTTGAAAATTTACCGGAGACTCTAATAATAAACCTGATAGGCATTGTCTTTCAACAAGCAAGTGCACAGTCTCCTAGTTTAGATGGACAAGAGAAAATATTATTCAATTGATTTTATATGCATATAGATGTTTTAAATTTAATGTGGATAGCTCGAAGACATTTTATACAGTATTATTCCTGGTGGAATTTCTTGTCATAAGAAAGAAGCAATTAATAACAGAAAAGCAATTATTTTCAGCAGTTTAGAGAAGAAGAGTCTATGAAACATTTATCTATCTAAGTACAATTATCATGCAAAACAGCATACAAACAAATGCATTTTAATATAAAGATATTGAAGGAGTGATTCTTTCATTTTTAAAAACCAATTCCCAAGTATGTTTTACTTAATGCCCATTCTTGATTACCTGCAGTTGCAAAGATAGCATACATTTTTATCAGTCTTTTGCAACCAGATTACTGCTTTTTTCTTGCTTTTTTATAACCCTCGGCATATGGAGGTTCCCAGGCTAGGGGTCACATCTGAGCTGTAGCTGCCGGCCTATGCCACAGCCACAGCAATGTACGATCCAATCCACGTCTGCGACCTACACTACAACTCACGGCAATGCTGGATCCTTAAATCACTGAGTGAGGCCAGGGATGGAACCAGCAACCTCATGGTTCCTACTAGAATTTGTTAACCACTGAGCCATGACAGGAACTCCAGATTACTGCTTTTTTATATGAAGAAGAAAAATTCTAGAATTAGAAAAATTAGTTTTCTTTAAACCTTTATTTTTAATCTTTATTTTCCTGAAAGATAATAAAGACTAACATTCTAATGTATCATCTTATTTAAATCAGATGTAATATCATGTGGCATAGTAACTTTGGATAACATGGGTAACTATTGTTAGGATTAGAAAGGCTATGAAAAACTGGGGAAGTAGCATAGTTGTATAGTTTATATTTAATAGCCAATAAGACTACCAACCTTAGTATTATAAATCTTCATATACTCAAAAGTGAGTTAAGAAGTTTCTATTCAATTTTTATGTAGGTGTAGCTAAATTATTAACAATCAATTGAATCTAGAAAAGATACTGAAGTATATGCATATAATTTTATATACATACACATATATCCATGGTAATGAAGATAAGTCCTTCACTATAGAAATTGCATCGGTGTTTTAATATACCTACATCAAAACTGTGGTGTAAACAAACTCAAACTTAGAAATAAATAGAACATTTAGCAGACATGTGCTTAAGGAAGTATTTATGGAGGGAAATAAGGAAGTTTAGTGTCAAATATTAAGACCCAAAATTTTAAATTCATCCATCAGTATTATTTTGTAAACTTTATAATTATTTCAAATTTTAAAAAGGAATACATTACATTTCTGCAAAACAATGAAAATGATCCTGTTTTAAAAGTTCTTTGCCTTATTATAGTTTAATGGCATTACTACAGTCATCATTGGCTCATTGATAACTATAGTTAGTATTATTTATATCTATATATATTATTTATATTTATTACTATCTATTTAAGATCTGTCTCAGATCTTAAAGTCATCATTTAAGAAATTTGTGTAGCATTCAATAAATTGTGAAGAATATATTGCAGCTTTATAAACTTGAAAATAAAATCCATTCAGAATGCCTTATTAAAATAATAATTTTCATTCAGAATTTTATAAAATGCTTTTTCTGTTTGTCTATGCTGACTTCTGTTCTTTCACTCTTATGTATTTTTGCTTCCTCCAAATTCAGCTCTATAATATAAATTCAGTGCTACACTAGGTGAATTTGTGTATTACAAGATTACTAGAGGTTGATCTTCCATTATTTCAGTTACATACAATCTGATACAATAAACTTACTCACTGACATGCAAAACGAATTATGCTCTCATTTATGAGAAAACCATGCTCCAACACACAGTTGCTATTCAGATAAATCCATTTATGTCTACATGTTATTAGGCACTAAATTACCTTTAAAATAATTCAGTAATTTAAAAAGTAGAAGATTTTTATTAAAGGGTTTTTGGAGCAAAAGAAGAAATGTAATTTTAGCACAGGCAACCATTTCTAACATGAATTCGCTGATCTAGAAAATTGCTTTAATGCACATATCAATATACAAGCCAGTTGCTTATATTTCAGCAATTTAAAAAATATGAATTCCATTTTGGTGTGTAATGAAAATACATAAGAACTTTTCATAGAAAAATAATAATTATACAGTCATTATATGATCCCAGTAAAATAAAATTATAAGTTTTTATTTAATTAGTTAAAAATTAGTAAAATTTTCTAAGTTGAAAAGAATTATTTTAGGTTTACTGCAGTTTTCCTATATTGAAAATAATTAAATGTGTTGCTATAAAAATACATCTTCAACCTTTTTTATGGTAAAAATTCTTGGTAGCCACTTAATTAAAAATTGAAAATAAGGACATTGTAAACTTAAAATTCAAGAGAGTGTGAAAGAGAGCCACAGAAAGTGAGAACAAGTGCTCTTTTATTAAATAAAGTCCACTTGTATGTTTAAAATTCATTTGTACTACTAAATGAAAATTATCATTTTCATTTTTAATATTTCAAAACTTCATGCCTGTCATAATGTTTTCATACAGTGAACACTGTATAAATTGTTTTTGAATGGAAAGTTGAAAAGAAAAGTATTTAATAAAAAAAAACCTAGTTCAAAACTTACAGCTTTCTATTCCTTAGCTGTTTACTTATAGACATATTACTTATATTTCTGATGACTATAATATACACCTTGAGATTATCTCTGCTCTTTAATTATAAGGAACTATATTTTTGTGCATTAAAGAAATACTATTTCAGCAAAAATGGTAATTATTTTTAACAAAATACTTCTAATATCTTACAAAAATAAACACTCACTGGTAATTATTCTTACTTTCCAATCATACTGATTTAATGTATTTAACCAAAGAGTTCCATGTTGAAAGGGAAATATGAATCACATACAACTGTAGTTATATGGTAAGTATTTGAAAAACAGGATGTATCTTTGATATGCCTAAAAGTTCTGCTAAATAATATGACGATTTGATATCATCTTTGAATCACAATTTAATTCATTCCTGTTTATTTGTTCCTCTAGTATAAATCAGGTTATACATTATTTATTAATGTTTCCTTTTAAACCATCTCAAATTCATTGCTTATTGTATTTCCAAAATGTACATAAATATACATATATTTCTTTTCTCTTACTTTCATCTATGTATGCGACTTTTTCTTATTTTGTATTTCAGCATTATCATTTTCATAAATAAATTTTGTATGACAGTCTTATAATATTCCAATGTATCCAGTTGCAGGGAGCATATTTGCTATATTTTAAACGCATGTTTCCATGGTTGGCTCTTCTCCTTTCACCTTTGCCCATATTCCTTTGCTCATCTTTGTACCTTCTTACCTTTCCTATTTCAACAGGACTGATTTAAAGTGAAATTCAATTTATGAAGTGTCTTCCCACAGTTTATGATATTTAGCATAAGTGTGTAACAATATGCAGTAAAAACTTTATCTCAAATTATCTAACTTATAGACAAACTAATTTATAGAATAGTTTTTTAAATGTTCCATTTCAGAACAGCAATAGAAGCCAGTCTGGACCACACAGAAATGATGAACAATCTTTGTTAAGAAAACTTTAAAATCAAAGTAGATAAATTCACCAATGTTTCATCCTATCTCATTGTAATTTGCATACCTTTCATTTACATTCATGTTCCTATCATATGTTTAAAGAAAATGAGATAGAAGTTGTACATTTGTTAGGATTATTAGCATTTTAAGTTTTGTTAATTCTCTTATAAGAAAAATAACAGTGCATCTGTCAATCTAACATGTTTGGGAGAGGACTGTGCTGACTAGACATATGGCTATAATACTACTGACTTAAAAATATAGAACTATTTTGTGATAGCTTTCCTGAAATGAGAAAATACTGGTTCTGATTAGTCTCATTCTTCTCAATCTGCCTGGTGTATCCAGGAAAACATTTGTGAAATAATTGTCTATAAAACAGATAGGAGTCAACTGAGTCACATTGACATTTATACAACATAAAGTTAAATGAAATATAAATAAGTTAAGTTATATGAAGTATAACTAAGTTATATTAAGTTACAAACTAAAGTTATATGAAATGTAACTGAGCTACTAAGTTGTATGAAATAGTAAACCACATAAATCTCTCTCAAGCTCTATACTCTTCTCTAGCTTTTGTCAAATCTCTTTATTGTCAAGTTCCTTATATATTGATTGTACTTAATATCTTTATTTGATCATTTCCTATTTGCTTCCTAAAACACTGCATTCTGCTTTCTCTTTGTATTTTTAAAATTAATTTCTCCACAGCAAAGCTCTTAAGACATATTGGTGGACAGTCCCCATGGACATGAGTCTCATCTTTTAAAACTTGATTTTCCTTTAACATTTGAGGTGTAAAAATCTCTTTAATTCTTAAATGTTTTCTTATTGTGGGATGTATCACTCTCTCTTCAATAATCAACTACTTTAGTCTTCTTATCCACTTGCTTCTATTTTGATCATGTTTTTCTGTTCACTTGGGTAGTATTTTTCCACATTAACCATGGGCTTGACCCTGTGACTTGTTTTGGCAAATGGGACAATAGGAACCTTAAAGAAAGAAGAAGCTGGAGAAGTGCTTGCTGGTTGGGCTGTACTCTTGGAACCCAAGAGCCATGAAATCAAGCCCAGTCAGCATGTGTCACTCCTGCTTACAGCTAGTCTTTCCCCAAAATTAGAGCCCCCCAAAGCAGATGACTGGCAGCTATGGATAGATTAAGAAGTTAGGAAGCACAGCTTAAATCAGAAGTCCCTGATTGAACCCTATACAAACTGCCATTTCATAGAACTGTGAACTAAAAAAAATGGTTGTTGATGTAAGCCACTATGTTTTGGGGTGATTTGCTAAACAGAAAAATTTAACAGTTTATACTACTTTCCTTTTTGTATCTAAATGTTAATTAGTGGAACCACCATCTATTCTATCATCTATCTGGCAATCCAGGGTCTTTCTCAATCTTTTTTCCCCATTTTGTCCTTAATCTAATAGGTTTTTAAGTTGTGCTGCTATTTTTATATCTTAAATTATTTTAACGCTGAAGCGATTGAATATTTATGAACTTACATATTTATGATTATGAATATATGCTAGAATTATTAAACCCCAATCATTAGAAGTAGAATGATTTGTTCATTTTGGAATATAGATTTAAATGCCTCTCTCCCTCTTTAGATTCAATATCCCACCATCTCTTTCATAACATATTTCATTATTTCTGATTGTCTTATATGATGCAGATATGAGCTAGTGTTAATTCTTTTATTTTGTTATCTAATTAATTCTGAGCCTCTAAAAGGTTTTTTTGTAGTCTTCCTTCTAAAAGATAATATAGAGAATGAAAGGATAGTGTATTTGTTGAGGGTTTTTTCATTATAAAAAACAGAAATTGTGTCTATGGTTTTTTCACTGAGATGTAAAATCTCCATCATCTTGATTCCTTGTTTAACCAAAGACTGTTTGCACAGCTTGCAAAGAACACTTTTGTAGGAAATTAAATCTCTATAGTGCCTCTGTCTCATGACTGTGTTTGCCAGGTTTCTAGACCAGAATTTCTATTCCCATTCACAAAGCTAAGTAATACCCACAAAATCCTTGAAGGAATTTAAAATTAAGTTTCTGATGATTGGAATACAACTGGGAAAAACTGTTAAATGTTTGGCATTGGAAATTTATATGAGTAGGTGTCTTTTCTAATCACACCTATCATAAATACAATGTACAGGAATCATTTTAAAATATTGCCAACATTCTTTAGCTACCTAAACTTTGCTACTTTGCTCAAAACAACATGCCCTTTCTAATGTAATCATGGAAACAAATGAAAACAAAGCTTCTGCTGAGCAGCCACTCAATATAACTTTTGGAGTTGATTGAATGTATTATAGGACGTTGCTAACGCTGACCTTATTGAAACAACTACCATCAGTTATTACTAGGTTGTGTGATTATGCTCTTTGCTGTTTCTTTGCATTTTATGTGCCCTATTCATAGTAGGTGTTCAATAAATAAAAGAATAAATGAAAATTAACCCACATTAAGTCATTTCCCTACTCAAATTTCTGTTGTAAATTTTTAGCCCTTTATCAGCAGCAAATATATCCTGATGTTATAATAAATGAAGGAAATGTATAAAGTCTGAGAAATCTACTCTACCTCTTTAAAAAAATATTCTCTGCTTTTAAATTAGTTTGTTGGTTAAAGGAGAAGACTTGTGTAGTGGGAATGTAGAATTCTAAAGTACAAAATTTGAATATGCGTGATAAAAATCTAAATCATACAAAATTGATGGGCACTCCACTGGGTCAGTGTAATTGAGTGTGGGGAGATGGAGAGAGAGATGAGGAACAGCTACATGAATTTAATCAAATTGCATTCTTCAAAAAGTACATTTAAAATTCAACTGAATAAGAATGATTTTCATTAGAGTGCTAAGCTTAACCCTTTAATTCATTTTCTTGTAAATTTTTATTAAAACTGTTATCACTACTTTTTAACATGACATTAACACAAAGTAAATTAGGTCTGGTTAACTGCAAGTTACAACTAGGTGGTTTTTTCATTGTATAAGGAAAAATATTAGTAGAAATAAGTAACCTACTTTACATATTCAGATTCTTTTGGGGGGTGGTGGTTTTTATCTTGAAACAACTAGCATATTCAAAGATCAGCTTCATATGTTTAGGATAAATGCTGTTATGTAAGAGTAAAAGGGTTTATAGGAGTTTGCTTAAATGAAGTAGCAAATGCACAAAAATAAGCCATTAAAATGGCCTAATAGTTGATTCAAACCACTGATGACCACTATTTATGGATAAGAGTGTATCCTACTTTCTCACCAACTCTTCTGCTTCCTATTTGGCATGCATCCAAACTTCTGCTGTGTTAACATTTGCTCCTGGGAGGAGATGAAGGAAAAAAGGTCCATAAGGTTTCCATTGGCCCAGATAGTAGAAACATCTGTTGAATTCATGAGCAGCTTGCTGGCCTAAGTCAGCAGGGAGAGTTGATGCTTATCAACCCTGCCATATGAATCGATATTTCCTGTGCCCTGGGGCTACACAAGCTTAATCAAGAAAGAATAAGGAAGTACATTACATGTCAAAATCCCCTCACTAAATAAGCATTATATGTTTAAAGTAACTATCATGACATTATAAATTATGGGTTTAATAATAATGAAATTCAAATTCTAACAAAGCAGTTTATTGGATCATTTTTTTCATGAATTACATCATTTTGAGTAATGGTGGACTCCCTGCATTTGAAACTTTGCTTAGAGAGATTTGACCCTTAACACGAAAGAGTTGGTTATTGTTTTTATCAGTGAGAAAAAGTTTGTTAGAAGAAAGATATATCACTTTATTTTTCCTTTTTTCATAAGGTCATCTTTATATAAGTAACTTTAAGCTTAGTTGGTCAATGATTCCAATGGTGAGAGTTGGAATTATAGTCCCCAAGTGAATTCAATGAATTGTAACTGAATATAATTATTCATTTTAACATAAACATATATCTGCCATTTTGAAGATAGTTGCATTTCAAAGTGTACACTTGGAGTTCCCTCTGTGGCACAGTAGGTTAAGAATCTAACTGCAGCATCTCAGGTCATTGAAGAGGCATGGGCTCAGTCCCTGGGGCAGTGGATTGAAGGATCTGCAGCCTTCAGTGTAGGTCACAGCAGTGGCTCAGTTTTAAACCTGGCCCAGGGATTTACATATGCTATGGGTTTAGCAGTAAAATATATAAATAAATAAAAATGCACATTTATTTCCATGTTACTGTCAATATGCAACCCCTTTGCAATTGTTCTTTGAGTCTGCAGCTCATCTTATTTGGTGAGCTTATTTAGCGATACACTCTTATCCATAAAGAGTGTCTGAAAAATCTACACCTTCAAGGGTGTATTAAAATTTTTGAAAAGCACAATGCTCAATAGATGGCTAAATTTGAACAGCGAGATGAATCAGTTGTTTTGAATAATATATATATAGTGTAATATATACATTTCATTTATAAATATAGCCTATTATATATATATGTGTGTGCATATATATAAATATATATATATATATATAGAGAGAGAGAGAGAATATAGCTTCATCTCTAAATATATCCACCTGTCTATTATAGTACACATCTTTGGTTTCATATCTATCAAAGCAGATAAGACTAGGATTTTCGAAACAAAATCTGTTGTTGCAATAATTTTATTTAGAATTCATGAAATATGTTATAATCTATCTAGCACTAAGCTAATTTGATATGGAAAGGAAACAGGACAAATAGGAATAGTTCTGATCATGAATAATGTGACCACTTTACTCTTATTAGAAGAGCTTTTATTTCAGCAGATAAGCTATGCAGAAGTGCTGTTTTCATTAATCTAGTATTACACTGTCATTGCTCACTTTGCTGGAGCAGCAGCTTAATGCTTAGTTTCATGTGTATGATAATGTCCATGAAACTCAAGAAGCTTTATCCAACATCAAGTTTACCCAAAGATAATAGGACAGGTGATACCAGGATAGATATCAACAACCAGCAGGGGCTCTGAGCCCCCTAAAATGCTTCTGAATGTGAAGAGTCATGCCTTACTCAAGACTGGACTGAGTGGCATTGGCTTCTTTATCTCAGAGAAGCCTTCTCCAACTCTAGTGATCATGCAGGTTTTTGTGCTTTGCTGGTCACACAACATGGTCAGGATTGTGTCATCAGTACCCATTCTCTGTTACAACTTCATTATCCAATAAATAATCTTGACAATGAAATGCAGGTGTCCTTAGTCCAATACAGAGCAACTTGTTTATTTTAGATCTAGTATACACCCATGAATTCGTTGAATACCAAAGATGATTCAACCAAGACTCCTTTTTAGGATCTCTGGAGACTAGAGAAAAGACCAAGAACTGTCTATTAACCCTTTCTTTCCAACAGTATAGTGAAGAGACCATCAGTTTTGGTGTGGATGTCTTTTTTTTTTTTTCCAATTATAGTTTTAGAACCTTCTCTCCAGAACAAACGTTCTTCAAATTTATGGAATTAGATATTTAAAATTCCTCCTCAATTTATTTTATTGGTTTACTTCTAATAATTGTTACTAAATACAGTTCAGTTTATCGTAATTTTATAATTAACAACGTAAAAGTAAAGTAACCCCCCCAAAAGGATATTAGAAGATGGTGTTTATTCATTCTCTGCCTAATCAAAAATATAATTCTTTGAGCTGTACAAATCTATACAAAGTATCAGGTTTCATTTTAATGTTTTCCCACAGCAGTTTCCACTTGCTCTCAAAGGGCAATGTTCTCCTAGATCTAATGTGGCACTACAAAGGACTTGAACATCAAAGCATGTAAACATGGACAAGATGGGTGAAATCAACATTAATGAAATCTTTGTGCATTCAGAAATGATCAAACAGTGAAAAACACACCCTATTAACCAATGTGTTATTACATTTTTTTTTTCAAAAGGGAGCTTGTTCCTTGGGGAATATTCCAAGTTGATTCGTAAGTCACTGCATATTGATCGATACTTACATAATTAAGGTGATACCATTTTGAACACAGTGTTCATATGTTCAAAAATATGTGCCCACTATGTCCCAGGCAATATCTTATGCTCGCTAGAGAATGCAAAGGGATATGTTGCTACCTTTGCTATCAAGGAATTTCAACATATCTCAGGTTCATATAGGAGTGGTTGCCTTGGGCATAAAATTTCAGTTATTGGAAAAGAAAACACTTATTTCTGTGATATTTGTCAGAGGAATTATTTTTTTTTAAGTTTATAAAATGTACACTTATACAGAAGGAAAACTCAAATGTTTTGTTACCTCACTGTTGTCATCTTTTGGGAACTCATTATTTATTTTATAGAATAGTATTGCTATCCAGGGAAATATATCTTTATAAAGAAAAACTGTTCTATTTATTTATTTTTCTACATCTTTCTTTATTTTTTTAATTACTTAATGAATTGTATTACATTTATAGTTATACAATTATCACAAGAAAAACTGTTTTAAACATGATACTTACATCCATAGATAGTTTGCCAGCAATAGTTATCTTTCTCCCAGATAACTATTGCAGTTTTAAAAACAAATTATAAAATGGAAGTCCTAGCAATAAAAGGAACTTTGCAAGGCAATGACATTTTAGCATAGAAGAAGAAATAAGTTGTCTATCAAAGAGTGAGAGTTGTGGAGAAATATGGGCAACAATCTTGTTTCAGTATAAGTTCAATTCAGTAAAATATGGGTTTTCATTTACCAGAAATTTATTTACAGTGTAAAATGAAAAATACCAAGAAGTTGGTTACTCTTATAATAAAATCCCCATGATTTCATAGATTCTTTGATATTTTCTCAGGAAGGTTCTTGATTATAAACACAACTTTTACAGTAATTCATCTCTGAGATGAAAACTCCTTGATTTAGGGATAATGATTAAGTAAAGAAAAATAGTGTCTTCTGAGAAAATGTATATTGAAACATGGCGCTTCCTTCAATGGCTTGCAATTGCATGTAGAATATGTGTAAACTCTTTATCAAGGTATGAAAAACCTTGTATGATTTACGTTAACCTTCTTTTCTACCTCATCATGAGTCACTTCATTTGTTTCTTCTCATGCTCCAGACTCACTGGATTTTTTATTTGTGTGCGTGTGTATTTTGTTTATTTTTTCCCAGTTCCTTCAATAGCCATACTCTTTCTAGCCTCTGGCTCAAGACTTTTACGTTAGCTAATTTGTTTTCAGAAATACTGGTTTCTTCTGAAGCATTTTGTCCTTGGCACTTTTCAAATGGCTGCTTCTTTCTCTCCATTTGAGTTTCAATGAAAATGTCAATACTTTTTCAGCCAGGATTTCCCTTTGTATGTTTGTGTATTCTTATTTTGCTGCCTATCTTTAGGCTATTGGTTCTAAAGATAGAACTTATATCATTTCTACCTTGGTTCACATTTGTATTCTCAGCACCTACTATGTGAAGCACATTCTAGGCACAAACTAGGTATTTGTTTAATAAAGAAATGTCACAGCAAAATCTATACAAATGGAAAGATAGGGGTTCCCGTTGTGGTTTGGCTGATTGAGAATCCAAAAGAGTGTCTGTGAGGATGCAGTTCGATCACCAGCCTTGCTTAGTGGGTTGAGGATTTGGCATTGTCACAAGCCGAGGCATAGGCCATGGATTTGACTTGGATCCTATGTTGCTGTGGCTGTGGCATAGGCTTGTAGCAGTGCCTCCAATTGGACTCATAACCTGGGAACTTCCATATGCTGTAGGTGTGGCCATAAAAAAAAAAAGAAAAGAAAAGTTTCAGAAAACATTAGCATTGTGTATATTTACATTGTTTATAAACAATATTTAAGTAAATTTGAAGATCTAATTGGTTTTATTAGCAAATTCAAGAATCAGGGAGCATCCCATCTCTCAAAAAGAAGCATGCTTTGAGGAGTTCTACAAAATGGAATATTTTTTTATGAAGAAGGGTGGGTAAGGAGCTATTAGCAAAAGTAATGAAAGGATTACACTTGTTCTAGGCCATCTTCTTTTGGAGACTAGGGTAACTGCATGAGTTTTATCATGCAGATCACCTCTTCTTCTGGGGAGTGGCAGGATGGAGAGGACCCATGTGAGAGATGACCTCATTGGTGCTGACCGGAATATTTCAAACTGGTTTATTAAGATTACATTTCTGAGGAAGGTCCAAACGGCATTTAGGCTAGCTGTTGAATCTAGGTTTAGTATCCTGGGCTTTAACACAAGTGATGACTTTTTGGGCCTGTATTTTTCTGTTTAACAGTAGACATAGTTCATATACCTACCTGGTTAAACATGATTAAATGGCATATGTTTGAAATCACATTTTTTCTTCTTTATCTTGTGTCAAGGTTATATAAAAATTCCTTTTGACATCTCATAGTCCAAAGATTTATAATCCAAACAGACATCTATGTCTCTCTTTTATATGAATATCTCTATTCAATACACCAATGCATTTATTTAAATTTTCTTCAGAGTATAATACATGAAAAGAATATTAATGTATAGGCAATTTGAAATGGTCAATATAATTTTATACATCCAGAGTATATGCATCAATGAGGTATGATCCAAAAGAAAGATATTACTGCAATATATCTACCTCATCTAAGTTGAATCATTAAGTAACAACAATATGTAAAGCAAAAATTAGAGTTGGCATAATTTCTTTTTTCTTTTGGAATTAGGGGAAACTAGCATCAAAAACAGACTGAAGTCTTCCCATTTTCTCAACTATTTTTACCCTGTTTTGCAGTTATATCTTATATGTTTGAAACAATTGTATATTTGAAATTAGGATTTAATATGTGCTTAATTTTCTTTTTTCCTTTAACTTGTTCCTAGAAATGTTATGAATTTTAATTTTCCCTGAGGTTCCTAAATATTTTTATATGTACTATAATGCAATATTTTTCACTTTCTTTAAATACATCAACTTTTAAGACCTACTGATTAAAACAAAAATATGTGTATTCTTTTCCCCCTTCTTAGTATCAGGTTGAAGTTTTTCCCAGGGATTTCAATTTTGAACAGGTATATCCCACCTACTCCACTTTTCCTTTTTTTTCCCTCTAGAAGATTGATTATTGTATGCTCAGCACTATATTCCTCAACCTGTCTTCAGAAGAGTTCTACCATCTGTGTGTTCCTTTCCAGAATATTTCCTCCAGGTTGACATCTCAATTTAGAATTTAGTTACGTGATTGAGCTTCACTGTGAGCCAGACTGTGATTGTGGTCATAAATTTCTTTTCTCTGGAAGGCTGCCTTTCAAATGCTCATCAGTTAGCAAGTAAAGCTAGTCAGTTCTAGGTCTTGATCATTCACCCTGAAAACAGATTCTAGAAAGATAAAATGACTTTATGCACACATGGTAATTACCATGTAAGCCTGTTTTGACATTACAGAAATAATTTTAAAATACTTTTATTCTTTTATATGGCCTTACAATACATAAAATTTCCTTTTCATTTAAAAATTATTTCCCTTTCTTTTTATTCCTCCACATCGCAGACTTGAAGATCTATTTGTATAGGAAGAAAAGAATCCTTGTGAATGTAAATGTGAATAATCCATCAAGTTATTTTTTTTCTTGCAAATGTGCTCATTCAAGAAATTATTGTTTCAATTTTTGAGAGAAAAAACATATTAGGGAATGAATTAAATGTAGATAAATTAATGAAAACAAAATATATTTTAACTTTTTAAGGAAAAATCTATTTTTGTTGTAAAGCTAGATATATTTATGTTTAACCTAGTTCACTAAATCCATGGTATGAAAACAGAGGTTTGTTTATTATGCATTTTGGAAGGCTAATAAGCAGAAAAACAAGCTAAGAATGTAAAGAACTGATTTTGTACATAATCAGTTAAAAAATGTTAAGAATTTTTTTTTAAATCAGATCATGTTTGAAAATATGTTAAAGCAATACAACCACTAAGCAAGAACATAAAGCACCCTTAAAGCAGTGTTTCCCAGGATTTTATAAATATTCTCTGCAGCTTAGAATTTTGCAGTTTAGGGAAAATATAAATTTTATGATATGGCTTGGCAATATAAAATTAAAGAAGAAATTGGAAAAATCTACTTTATGTGGAAAGAATAATTGTGCTGGGAATATTTATAATACAAAATGCTAAGTTATATAATTACACTAAAACATTTTTGAAATGCAAAAGAAGACACTTTTGGCATGTTATATTTCACCTGCACTGCAAATTTTTCCAGGGCCAGCCCTGTTCCTAATAATCAAGAATTAACCCTAATTATAAAGCCTAGCATAGACATAGCAAGTGGTAACTAGTTTTGATATAACGCTATGTAGGTGACTGGGTCACCTACAGTCAGTCACTGTGTAGGTCAATTGGGGACAATCCAGTGGTTATCCTGTGGTCCCTGGTCTGCTATGACTGTCCAGGAAAATCCAGGAAAGGTGAAATTTCTACAGAAGAATTATGATTCTTTGGGTCAGGAGCTGTGGGAGTCACTGTAAATCTGAAAGAACCTTTTGTCATGGATCAGAAGCCAACAAAGAACTTGGGCCAGCCTTTGGGTACACAAGAGTTTCTGCTCCAGGAGTTGGGAGCAGAATGGGTCACTCACAATGGCCGTAATGAAGACCAAGATCTAGTCTACAGTACTGTAATTGTAGAAGCTGCCAATTTGGCATTTTTACACCTTGATATCAGGATGAAAAAGCCCTTCCAACCTTTCCTGGCCTTGCAAGACCCACTGCTCGCCAGCTTCATTTCCTCCCTGCTTTGGTCTGCCAGTTGCAATGGAAAACAGGTCTCCAAAATACTTCCTGTCACTATGGAAACTGGCAAGCAGCACCAGACTGATGGCTGTGTTCCATAGTGTCTGGGCAGAGGGGTGCCACAGAAGGTGAATACCAGGTGTTATACTCTATAAGGCAAACTAAATCTGAAAGGATGAGGTAGAATCAAA
Organism: Phacochoerus africanus; assembly: GCF_016906955.1. Classification (NCBI taxonomy): domain Eukaryota; kingdom Metazoa; phylum Chordata; class Mammalia; order Artiodactyla; family Suidae; genus Phacochoerus; species Phacochoerus africanus. The sequence goes on along the minus strand of NC_062544.1, from coordinate 249,948,656 downwards.
GAGAAGTCAGTTATCTGTGGTAGACTAGGAAAACAGAATACTTAAAGTTTTTCAGGCAAACCTAAAAGCTATAATAAAATGATGAAAAAAAATGACTAGAGAATTCTAAGTATTTGAAAGGACAGAGGTGTATTCCAAAAACAGAAATATTTTGCACTTAGTTATCAGTCTTAATTTTTCCTCTAATTTCCCTTTTTGCATGATAGAGCATTCATTGGACTTCTCTTGAGAATTATAAGCTTACATTAATGGCATTTGTGCTTTTCGAACCAATAGGTTTTCGTATGCAATACATGTTTCAGTCCACACAACTACTGAGCCACAACTTTCACATTAGATGGTTATTTGTTTAGAATGCCTTCAGTAATTTTGTGGAAGTAATAGCATGCTGTGTGTGCATTTAGATATATTTTTAGACTCTAATTTAAGCAACAAGAATGATCTTTAACTTTCTGCAATGAAAGTTCTTTGTGTAAACACCCCAAACCAGTTGATAGAAAGGATGAGAGAGAGATGCACAGAGCTGAGAATAGTTGAGAGGAAGACCCTAAATCAAGTGGGCTATCTTTGTATTTCATTTAACAATGTTAACTATTTCTGTCATTTCTTGTCAAGATTTATGTTTAAGAAACTTTAACCTCTTTTGTATCTATTGGTCATTTTTGACATTTACCTAAATAGGAGAACCTTAGAGCACGACTGATCTTTTATATTATAATAGGGTTCTTAAGAGAACACAAAAATATCTTAAAACAAAGCAAAATATTATATATGCCATTCGATTCAGGCACCAATACCTCTGTTGAATTAAATAATTTTGTAGACTGAGTTGACAGTTTTTACTGTGTGTAAATATATTCCAAAAGGAAGAGTCAAAATATATTGGCATTTTTCACCTCATGGGAGGTTTATACTTTTTTACTGAAAAACTATATCTTAAATTATCTTCATATCTCATTTTTATTTGTTCCTATTCACTGTTTTAAAATCTGATTCTTCCTTTGAGAAAGTTTTGCTCATTTTCAGTAAGAAAAAATAATGAGGTCCTCAGTTCCTGTTAAATAACCCACAAAATTTGATCATTTATCCAGAAAAATCACTGACTGTAACTCCCTCTCAGATGTGCAGAGCCTCAACCTCTGCCTGTCTGTTTAGATATATCTCAGGTGATTATTACTCTTACTAAGTAAGCATTCATGCATGGTGTGCTCTGATCCACTGTTGTGATCCAAATTTAATCTTTAGCACAGGAAAAGTAATGGAGAAAACCATTGCTTTCACTCATCATCCATTCAAGAGATAGCAAGGCTTGAATAACACCATTTATGGCAGCTTTGGGATTAGTGTTCAAGCATACATCTTCACTTGTCTGCTCTCTTTCAACTTTACAGCTGGCTTCAAAGATCTCTCTTCACTGTTATGCTTATTGCTTCTCTATGCTAATGGCACATCACAGCTTGACAATGAGGTTGAGGTGGCCACAATCTTAGAATTTGTTTATTTGTGTTCTGGGTGATAGTTCTGTATGCTAGGTTCTGGGTGGTCAGATAGAGGTGAATGCATAAAATGTGTGAAGAGAAGACAACTCTTAACTAACTGAGGCTAACAGAAGTCAAGATTTAGTGCACTTGATTTTGAACTTGGTAATCTAGACAAGAAAAGGTTTGAACCAGTCTTTTCCCAAGTACATGACACATGTAAACATTGAAGGGATAATAGTAGCTATTTAAAGACAGGGTCAGGAGAGCTATCTTTTCCAAATATTGACTAACCATTCTTCATTAAAACATCTTTCACAGCAGTAAATTGGCAAATTATTTACATATAATTGTTGAAACTAACCTGGATGGTTTTCCACCCCTGATGCTAGTTATTGAGAAATAAACACTGCAACCTAAGAAAAACTAGCAGTTCAAGATCTCTGTCCATAGAGTAGAGAACAAGGGAGTTTATTTGAAAGATTTTTATCAGAAGAATGATGGGTGGGAGGAAAAAAAGACTAATAGAAAGTAATTTGAGGAGAAATAAAAAAAAAGAGATCAAAATAGAAGAAAAAGAACTTCAAAAGCAGAAGTATATTACATTGGAGAGAGTTTGTTGATTTTCAGAAAAAACACTACCACAACAAAACCTTATTTATGCTGAAAATGTATGCAACAAAAGGCATTAAATGTAGCTTTTTCAGTGGTGTTATGTAAATGTTTAGCCACTGCCTTTGTGGGGCAAAAAACATTGACTTGTAAGGCAAAATTACTAAGGTAAAAATACTCCCAGGGTCATCAATTTCAAGCTACTGAGTTGTGTCACTGAGCCTGAAGGGAGAAGCCCTGCAGACAGTTGACTCTCAGGAGCTGGTGTCAAGCAACTCTAGCACATCACTGCTTTTACTTGATTCTGAAAGTTCCTTCACTTATTAAAAATCAGTATAGGAGTTCCCATTGTGGTCCAGCGGAAACAAATCTGACTAGGAACCATGAGGTTGCAGGTTCCATTCCTGGTCTCACTCAGTGGGTTAAGGACCTGGCATTGTGGTGAGCTGTGGTGTAGGTTACAGGTGCAGCTTGGATCCCGTGTTGTTGTGGTTGTGGCAGGGGCCAGCAGCGTGGCTCCGACTGGACCCCTAGCCAGGAAACCTCTGTATGCTGTGGGTGGGACCCTAAAAATAAATAAATAAATAAATAAATAAATAAAATGAAAAAAATAAAAATGGGTATAAAAAGTCTAAATGCATCTGAGAAATGTTTGACTCCAAAATCTATACTTCCTTTATAGTAGTTATTGAGTCGGAATTAAGTTCAATTTATTTTCAAAGTAGTTCCATAATTAAGCATGTGAGGTCTGAAGACTGAGGACAAAAGTCTCAGTCTTAAAGACCTGGCTGCTGCACTTTCTAGTTATGAGACTGTGGGCACATTATTGAAGATCTTTTTGCATCTGTTGTCTGTCTTTGAGATCAAGATGATGACAAGGTTGGCATTAAGATTAAGTCATTGATAAAGGAAATGCACTTAGAATAGTGCCTAGTGTGAATACTCAGTGAAGGTTTGCTCTATTTTTCAATATATTTACTTCTGGTTTAATGATGGTTGAGGGAGGAGATAACACAGGAAGGGTACTATTTAAAATTGATGTTGCTGCACAGGAAATTGGACCAAGAAGGGAAGATAAAATATTCTCCATCTCAGAGCTCTATCTACCTAAAAGGCTTAGGTATGGCTTATAATACTTAATATTCAAAAAAAGTTATTATTTTCTATGTTTTTTCCCCTTCTGAAGCATAAATTTGTCACAATCTGTCTTTTCATGTCCCACCTTGGAAGCTGAAAATGATATTAGATATGTCTGTTCTAAATCACCATCTGTTGTATTTTCTTCTGTACATCCCTCAAGATTTTCAAGTACAACTTAAAAATGTTTTAAAATATTACACTAATAAAGCTTTTATGATTTAATTCTTCCATATTTTTTTCTCATTGAAGTAGTAGTCTTTCCTCCTGCCCCTCCATTTGACCATGGAAAAATGCAGCAGACTTGAATTACTTCAGTCATTCTATTGTCACAAGTTCCCCTTTAAATGCCAGCAACTGCTCCAAGAAGATGCTTTCATTCTGTACAATGAGCACCAGTGAGTGCTCTAATCACAATACAGAATGTTAAACTATGTAGTTGATTCCAAGTAAGAAGCTCTAGTTACCTGACCCTTAATTAACTTAGAAATAAATGAGGAAGATTGATATATATGCAAAATAATTAAAGGAAATAAATGCAAAGAAAGGAGGAGGAAAATGATGAAATCTGGGGTGGTGGTGAGCTTAGCCAGAGGAAGAATCTTTTTAATAAGGCTTCAATGATCTGACCAATATGTTTTAGAAATCCTTGTTGATGGTAAACAAGATGAGTACTGTACGACACCTAGACTCCCTTTTCCCTTGCTATCATACTGTCTCCTAGTTTCTAATTACTTGTAGAAACTCCTTAGCAAGTTCCCCTTCCTCTATGCATCCTTCAGATATTGATTCACACAAGGCAAGGCATTCAGTAGGTCCTCCAAAATATGTTTTTGATGAATACATTGAGGATGAATCCTTAATTTGGTAGCATACTAATTTTTCCAATAAGAAGAAAAGAGTAATGTCTTTAGAAAGACCTGCTGAGATTGAATGAAATGACAACCTGTCAACTTTGAACCAGAAGGAGTTAAGAGAGATAAGGAGCAGCTACCTAACTTGATGCAGTCTCCAGGTTATAAGCAGAAGTAAAAGGCAGTTCAAAGCTTTGAGAAAAAGTTTGACTGCCAACAACACTAACTTTTGAATTGATTTTGGAAACCACATATCCTAAGGGTATTTAGGATTAGTAAATTCTCCACATGAGTTTGCTCTCTACTGGGAAAAGCTAAATTATTTAACTTAAGGGATTTTAGGCTGCAGGTCCCTGGAAAGTGAAGTCGTAATACTTTAAAGTCAGAATCCACATGGGGAGAAGATGGAGGGACGCTGTCTAACTGCCTGCCTGGAAGGACAAGGGGTAGGTGTGCTAGTGTCTGTGGAGTCCCTGGCATGTAGAAGACTCTAACAAATATTAGTTATTTGTACGTTATTGGTTCTATAGGCTGATAACAAAAGACTGATATAATTATCAAAAGCAAGTTCTAAATAGGATGGGCTACTTAAGGGCAGGTAACACTGACATCTTCCCTTATTTGACTTTAATGTTATTACTTAAATTTATGAGGACTTGGTTCAGCTAGGTATGCAATTTGAATTTCATTGTTAAAAGAGCACTGTTTCATTTTTCATTGTTATCTAATTCATATTTAAACAAATAGTGATATGACCTAACAGCCTTTGTGGAAAAAGGAGAATAAAATGTTGAATTTTCAGAACAAACTCCAAATGGTTCATTGACTCTGTTTCACCATGGAAAAGTTACTTAACCTCCCAGTGTCAGTTTACCCATCTGTGAAATGAGAAGGATAATATTTTCTTACGGGGATGTTTTGAAAATTATTTTGCAAATGTAGTGGATGAAATTGTTGCAAGCATCACTACTCTTTTTCCACTTCTTTAAAGAAGCAGACAGTATTATTTATGTACCAGTTGATAGTCAAATTGTCATCTGGGGTGAATTATGTATATTTATTAGCAGTTGTTGCTTTTTATTACTTAAAGAATCCCTCCTCCCCTAGATTGCTCAATTTATGCATTATGTCAATATCTGGGCACCTGAGCAAAGTAGCTTAAAACTATTCTGAGCTTCATATTTATGAGCTTCTGATCTGATAACTCTGGTAATTACTCCTTCTTTCTGTTTTAGCGTATGTTTTCTCTGATGTGGTTTTTTGCCTCACTTCACTTCACAAGATTGATAGTTCTCCATGTTTCCCTGCTAGAGGTCACCTCTGAGCTGAAGGCAAAACACATCCCACTCTGGCTCCTGTTGACTTTCAAGTCAACTATCAAAGAATTTATTCCAGACATTGCCTAACCTCAATTTAAAAACTCCACCCTAAAGATTACAGGGAGATATCCCAGGGAGTTGCCATAGTGACTCTAAGAGGTTGGCATTGAGGAGACAAAGCTACTGATACCAGATTTTTATACTTGATAGGCTTAATTACATAAGATGGTCATGAACCTCTGTGCCTGTGTCATTTAGGTCTGGAAAGAAATTTTCCCCTTCAGGCTTTTCTCTCTCTCACCGTGCCAATCAACAGGCTTCTTGGTAATAAGATTCTGTATGCCAATAGCTCCAGCATAACCTCAAATGGTGCTTGTAGTAATGATAGAATCATTACAAAACTAAAGAAGAAAAGGAAAATATGTTTCATGGGTGTGATTAAGTCATCGTAATATTCTTTCATATGTAAATTATCCTTGATTTAATGAACTACCTTGCTCACATAATAGTATTTTAACCTGGCTCTAGAAACTCATTTTTTTTTTTTTACCTGTGTTAGTAATTGTTAATAGACTTGTTAGAGCTCATTTCCAGATCATCTTACTGAGGTGAAATTTATGTATTATTTTTCTATGTTCATGAATTTCATTTTAACTATTAGAAGTTCTTTTACTAAGTAATGTTATTACATGAATTACTTTAACAAATTAGTATGATACTTAGGAAGATAGAAAACTTGGTTATATAATAATAATATCCAAATTGACAATAGTCATTTATAAATATGTTTTTTATTTATTATAAAAGAAAAATATATTCATTGGGAAAAAATTTCAGGAGACTATAGAAAGGAACAAAAAGGAATATTATCTTTATCTCCTGGGCTAGAGTAATCACTTTAAGATTTTGATGGATGTTCTATAAGATGAACACTTTTTGAAGAATGCTTGCCTTGTTTTCTCCAACACATTTTGTATTTCTAAAAACAGCTACATCTACAAGAAACCCTGGTGAAATAGGATTCTTTTTTTATTTGTTTTATCAGAAATTGAATCTAAAGTTCTAGTATTCATATGTTATAGACTTTATTCAGGATTATAAAAGCTACCAGGAAAGTATTTTATGTGTTTCCTCTGCTGCTTTAAAGAGTTTAGTTCATCCAAAATTATTATCTTCAAAGGTGACCAGGTCTAGCACCAGGTAATTAATGCAAGACCAAGGGAAATTAATGATGATCATGTTACTACTTAAATATAAATCTTTATGTGTGCATAGAAGGAAAAGAAGGTTTTCTAGAGCATGTAAGGGAGTGTAAAGGAATCCTAACCATATGTCAGAACTGTTGTTCTCTGATTAAGGGTTTTCAATTATTTTTTGTCTTTTTATAATATGTAGTTTTGCTGTTGCTTAGTTGGTTTAAATTTTACTTGAAGTAAGGAGTTAAGTCCATGTAGCTCTTGGGAAGTTAATCATTTTATGACTTTCATTTAATCAACCTTTTCTTTAATCCCCTTTTAGGCAGCCAAGGGCAGTTTCCACTAACACAGAATGTAACAGTTGTTGAAGGCGGAACTGCAATTTTGACCTGCAGGGTTGATCAAAATGATAACACCTCCCTCCAGTGGTCAAATCCAGCTCAACAGACTCTGTACTTTGATGACAAGAAAGGTGAATATATTTGATTTTTAAATGTTTTAATCATATTCTAAAATATCCTAATTATAATGAACTTATTTTTCTGAGATGATTCAAATTATTCCTTGTGATTACCAAACTGCTTCTGCTTGTATTTAAACATGTTAAATATTAAATACTTTAGTTTGCAAGTCATAAACACTAAAGATAACCTATGTCAACTTTTTAATAAAATAAACAGTTCTAATTCTGTTTCAAAAATAGTCTTATGCCTTCTTTTAACAATTATCTACTCTCCAGATAACGTATGCATTTGTTCTTATAGGTGCCTTTCATAGAGATTGAAATCTTTTCCTCCCTTCTGGCGATAAGATATTCTATTTTTATTAATCTTAGTTAAAATATTTATAAGATACTATATGATTTTGGAAAGTTTTTGATTTTACTCTTATGAACTGAGTTTGAAAGTAAGAATTATAGAAATGACTCCAATAAAAAATTTAAGTCACTATGTGATTCCAAAATAAACTGAAGTAAGAAGCTATATTTATTTCAAGTTGAGTTGGAATTCATCAATGAACTGGGCTTTCTGACTGGATGATAGCTTTTGACTAAACATTTTTTGAGAACTAAAGCAAACAACTAAAAGTGTATACTGGATTTCTAAGCCTTCATCCATTTTTATAAACATTAGGGGAAAATGAGTTCATGAACTATAATGAAAATATAGAGCTGTTGCTTTAGATAAATTTAAACTATATAGGATATAAATGTCTATTGATATATTAGCTACTCGGCACATTCTTAATGTCTGTATTCCTTGTGCATCTATGTAGATAACAATGAGATAATTTGAAGTCAGCTCCACTTTAATAATTGAAGTGTAGTCAAATTAGTCTAATAAATGTGCCTATTACATCTAAAATATGAATTTGCTGTATTTTGTGCATTATTGTAGTTTTCCCTCTTTGATGTACTCTACATTTAAAGTGAAATATATTCTTTAATTTTTATATAAAACGAAGGATTAGTTAAACATCTAATTCATTGATTTAGCCAATATTTTTTGAGTGTTTCTTTGTACAAGGCATTAGAGAACAGACAGATAAAATCCCTGCATTCATAAGACATACAGTCTAGTAGAGGAGACAGGAAATAAACAAACACATGAACAAAATATATTTTAGAATACTTTGAGGGAGTTCCTGTTGTGGCTCAGCAGGTTATGAACCCGATTAGTAATCATGAGGATGCTGATTTGATCCCTGGCCTCAGTTGGTGGGTTAAGGATCCAGCGTTGCTGTGGCTGTGGTGTAGGCCTATAGCTGCAGCTCCCATTTGAGCCCTATCCTGGGGATATCCATATGCTGCCGGTGTGGCCCTAGGAAAAAAAAAAAGAATATATTGATAGGAGAAAAGTGTCTTCTCTCCATCTTTCTAGATAGCTAGCTAGTTAGCTAGAAGATAGATGATAGAGAACTACAGAAAGGTTGATTTTAAGAAATTGGCTCAAGTGATTGTAGAGGCTAGCAAGTCTGAAATCTGCAGTGCAAGCCAGCAGACTGGAGACTTAGGGAAGAGATGCTATTACAAGTCAAATCTGAAGGCAGTCTGGAGGCAGAATTCCTTCTTCAGAGACCTCAATTCTTTTCTCTTAAGTCCTCCAACTGATTCAGTTAGGCCAACCCACATTTTAAGGGATAATCTGCTTTACTCAAAGTTTGCTGATTCCAATGTACTCTCATCTAAAAATACCTTCACAGCAACATCCAACATCCAACATCAAGTTAACTTTATGGGTCAACTAATTGGGCCACAGTGCACAGAATTTTGGGCAAACACCAGTTTCACTTAGTTGACACATAAAGTTAACTTGAAAAAACTTTTATTTTTCTACCTGGAAGACAGGTAGAACAATTATCACTAATGGACACAATTTCACAGAAGCATATGGGAAGAAGGGGTTAAAGGTCTCGCAATTATTTGAGACTTGACAATATTATGATTTAAATATTATAACTTAAATCTTGGCCAGAATTAAAGCCAATATTGTGCTTTGATAAGAGTGTTTGATGTGTATTCTTTTATATTTAATAGGGACTTCCAGTCATAGAAGGTTTTTTTTGTGGGGACACTAGAGATATTTTTAAATGTCTGAAAATGGATTTTAAAACATTCATCAGCTAAACATTTACTATAGAAAAAGTAATGCAATTTTAATAATGATTATTATATTAATTTTATTAATAGTTAATGATTCTGATTAAGGATTTTTTACTCTATTGCAGAAAAATTTGTTTGCTTTATGAGATTATAAAATATCTCTTTGCAATTTGAGAAGTAGCTAATGAATATCTAATGTGATATTTTTAAGCCTTTGAAAATAATATTATTCAATAGTTAAAAGTTGATTTTATAAATTAATTATCTACCTTAAAATTTCACAAATATAACCCACATAACCTAGTTTATACTTCAGGTATATTCAATGGGAATGAAAGTTGTATAAATAGGAAATAAAGCTTAAAAAAATATTTTGAATTTATTGATTTCTAGAAAAAAATCTAAGTTATATCATGCTGGTATTACGTAAGTTTTATGTTTTGTTCTTAAATTTACTAGTGCTTTTAGGGTTGAGAAGGCACAGCAAAAAAAATTCTAGTATTTACTTCTCTTCACTCCTTCATAGTGGTGTTTGGAAAAGTTTGTTGTTGTTTTAGGCCAAGTTATCTATATTTCTTTCCAAAGAATGAAATTCTATTAGTTAAAAATTTAAGGGAGTTCCCACTGTGGCTCAGCAGGTTACAACCCTTACTAGTATCTGTGAGGATTTGATCCCTGGCCTCTCTCATTAGGTTAAGGATCTGGTGTTTCCATGAGCTATGTTGTAGGTCACAGACACGGCTCAGATCCCACATTGCTCCAATTTGACCCCTATCCTGGGAACTTCCATATGCCTAAAAAGCAAATAAAGTAAAATAAAATAAAATAAAATAAAATAAAATAAAATAAAATAAAATAAAATAAAATAAAATAAAATAATAAAATACATGAGCAAACAGTCACGGAAATTAAACAACCTCTTCCTGTTAATAGGAATAATTGTTTACAAGTATTTATAAATACTTCAAACAAATTTGCCCCAATATAAGGTAACTTCAAATTTAAGGAAACCTCTAATTTGTCCAATGATATAATGCAAAAAAAAAAAAATGTTTTGGGAATTCCCTCTGTGATATAGGGGGTTAAGGATCTGGCATTGCTGCAGCTGTGACAGCTGTGGTCTAGGTCACAGTTGTGGCTCAAATTCATTCCCTGGCTGGAGAGCTTCCATATGCCAAGAGTGCAGCAGAAAAAGAGAAAAAAAAATTTTTAGAGACAACAGACTTTTAAGGATGTTCATGGAATATTTAAATATATATTTAGACCATTTAATTTATCAATGTGGTTATATGTACCTATTTAAACTAATATAAAAACAGATTAGAAATATTGCTTTTTTTGTACTGCTATATTTAATGAAATAATCTTGCTTAGCAACAATTTTTTGAAAGTGTTAAGATCCTATAAATGTGAATTTTGTCTCAAGCAATAACTATGAATTTTTATAACATTAGAACAATTTTTGTTGCTCATTCATCCTCCAGGAGTATAATAATGGTTTCCACCGTGTAACAACTTATTGCACCACTTTTTAAGGAGATCTTTGAGAGTCATGTTTACAGTGACATCTACAATTGTGAGGTCAAATCCTCAGGCGCAAAACCAAAATCTATATGAAATGACTTTGCCTCATCTTTTAGTGATTCTATAAGTTATCCTCTATAGATTATCTAAGACAAGAATTGATTCAGAGTATTTCAAGCAAATGCATCTTTCTTATAGAAAATAGAGAACAATTTATAATACGAAATTTGCAAAGACTTTGTTTCCAGAAAGCCCCTCTTTTCTGAGAGGTAATCATGGTAAGAAAAACTCATTATGTTATATCTGGGATATTTAGCAGTATTCCTGTACTTTTAGACTGCTACAAAATACCAAATACATCTGATCATGTGAATTGTTGAAGTATACATTTCCTTTATTTCATTTTTTTCTTTCCCAATTTCTTGAACAGGCTAAAGTTATGTTGAAAAAAGCCAATCTCTGTATGTCTGTGTGTGAATGTGTGTGTGTGCTGTATGTGTGTGCTATATTTGTTCATATGTAGTAAAGCAGGTTTCTATTTCTGATATTAGATTTTTTTCTAATTCTATTATGGTTCTAATCATCATGTGCAACAGAATAACAAATTCTTGAATAAAGAAACCTCTCATGAATGGGAACCTAACATGTCTGTTCCTTCACAAACCCTTGGTTCAATTCCTTGTGATGTCATAGTGGAAGGGATCCTTGACAGTATGCTCATCAAATGCAAGGATTTAAAAATAAAAGCATGTTTTGAAGTTTCCATATCACAATTTTCCCCACACTGTCTTTTTGTCTGCATTTACCTTCCTAGTCCTCTTCAAGCCTAGGGCTTATCTTGAGCAAACAAACATGCTAAATTGTGCCAGAGCCTCTGTGCAGAAGCTAAGCGTGGGTTAGCGTGACTAGAGTAACCCATACGTGTTATGTAAGTGACAACTGCTCAGGAGCACAATAGAGAAAAAGAAAAGGTTGTCTGTGTCACTGATTGCACCAGCTTCTACAGGTGACTGCCACTGTTAAAATCTCCATCCATAGCTCTGTTCTTATTTCTGTCTCAGATTATGCTGCCAGTTGTTCTCGAGGGCTTTCCAAACAGAATCTTTCAGGCATATGCAGTATTACGGTGTTTTAATTACATCTCAAATGATCATAAAATGCAGCTGAGGTTGAGAAGCTCTGAGTTTAGCAAGTCAGTTCTCACCAGAGTTGTGTATCCCTGAGCTTTAATTTCTGTACTGACATAGAATAATGAGAGGGAAGAAAGAGAGGGTGGGAGAAAGGAGGAAAGAAGGGAAGGAGGGAGGAAAAAAAAAAGAAGAAAGGGACGAAGCTAGCCTGAACAAAAAAATAGCGATTCTCACTGATATTGTTGCCACCTCTCTTGAGTCCCAAAAGTCATTCTGAGTAGACTTTCATGCTACCTAGAGACACAAGTCTCCAAGGGTTCTAGCTGTGAGGTTGAGCAAGATCAAAGGATAGTAGCCCTTTGAGTCAATTAGAATTGGAAAAGCCTTCCTTGTTTACTTGGAATCATTAGCTAAAGAAAATCATACTGTGAGTGAGGGGGCAGCTGATGATAAGAATTAAACTGAACTTCTAAGGAGTTTCTCTCAGGGAGGTTAATCGTGAATATTCAGGAATTTCTTCACAAGGGAGATAGGTATTTGTAGGAATTGGCTAAGTGAACCTAATGCTGTAACAGTTCTTATTTTGGGAAAATAAAGAGGAGGGCAGTGAATTCAGCTTTTGCTACCTTGAACTCTGATGCAATCAGTAGCTTTCCCCATTTACCACTGGAGATATTGAGGGTCAGATACTCCAGGAGATTCGCTCACAGACATTCAGCTAGTGACTAGTAATGAAGGGATCTGAATAGGTGTGACCTATGTTAGTTTTAGCTAGAATGCTCCTGAGAACAAAAGTGTCTAGGTAACAGATCACTTTAACTATAACCTAAGTGGCCTTTGTCATTGATTTTGCCAGCTGCCTCTTAGTTTTAAAGAGTAGCAGTTACTTTCAAATTGTTGAATATGTACATACAGTAAGACAGAGGAATATATTACGGTCAGCACTGACCAATGGAATTTTCCATGATGATGACAGGGTTCTATATCTGTATAGAACAATTCTGTAACCAGCAGTCATGTGCGGATACTTTCATTTTAAAATAATTAAAAGTTTGGTCTCTCAGTCATTCTAGCCATATTTTAAGTACTCAAAAGTCATTTATGGTTACTATTCTGGAAAGCACAGTTCTAGATGATGATTTACTCTTTAGATGCCAAAATAGACCTCGTTCAGTTCCAGTCTTGGCTATAGAATATGCATTTTCCAAATGAGAAGACCCCAAGTCATCATAAAAATGTATCAGATATTCAATAAGTGGGATTTTGCTGTTTAAATTGCACAGATTTAATGGGAACATTGTAGCATTAGGAGACAGAGAGTCAAACTGACTTCTAATTCTGTTTCTGACACAAACTGGCAGAGAAATAAAAGGGGCTCATGGATAGCCCACCAAATCATCTAGATGTTCTGGTTTTTGGATCGGAATTGCATTTTTAAGCATTTCTGTATTACTTTGGGTGCACCTGAAAACCAGAAATCATTAACCTATGAAATAGATCTTCAATTCCAATTGTATTTTATTTCTGCACAGTTTCTGTATCAAGACTTTTACTCTAATGCTTAAGAACCTGCAAATCTAAATAAAAAATAAAAATCAAGAGGAAAATTTACAGGTTCTCATAGGTCAGAAGAACCTAGAGTAGTTGTAGCTAAGGCAATGTTCACTTGTTATGCCCCTCTTCTTTTTATACTAATTTTTATCACATCTGGTATGAATAATGGGTAAGCTTTTGGAATAGAGAAGGTACAGGGAGACAGAGAGTAGGAGTGTTGAGTTCATTGAAATACCATATGAATACCGTGTGGTATTTGGCAATAAAAATGAAAAAAAAATCAATTAGATCATTGTGTCTATTTCTCTGCAGGTGTGGGAAAAAAACAATTGAAGTAGTACAATCTGATCATTTAATGCTCAGGAAAGAACACTTCAATTCCTTCCTGTTACTGACAGAAAATAGTTTGGACAAACATCTCCAGGAGTGCATAGGATATGCATTTAACAGACATAGCTCTGTGAGCGTGTATTTACTTATTTGCTTTTTTTTATAAAAATGTAAAATACATAACTTTTTTGTGATACTTCTTTTTATAGTAGTTTTACTTTTTTGAATTATGCTCCAATGATTCTCAAAAATCTCTTGAAGGGAATTTTATTCCTGAAGCAATGAAAATAAAATGTTATTAAGGGCATAGTCAAAAACACTGGTGTTACTTACCCAATTATTCTGCTGATAATTTTACATTAATACTGGGGACAATAGGAGAGGAAGAACATGAATAAGATGTCCTAGAATAAGCAGTGATAAAGAGAAGAAAAATGAGATGAACCTGAAATGAAAGTACAAGTTATCCTGGCTCCACGCCAACCAGTACCACCCAACAGTGTCTGTCCCCACAGCTGGTTTCAATCAATGTGGCAGCCTTTGAAATAATAAAGATTAATTCAGTAAAGTAGGTGCTAAAGTTGCCAGTATTACCCTTCTTTTTAATTTCCTAAAAAAAAATCATGTATAAATTACAATAAAGATATGAAATCTGTGATGAAAACTTACAGTTGCACAATACTATACCTTTTTAAGTAACTTCCACATGCTTAACTTTTCTCATTGGATTCATAGCAGCCCTGTATGATAGGCATTCTCATTTTGTACACGAGAAACTGAGTTTTGCAGATTTGAATAACCCGAGTAGTAAGTGACAAAATGATAGACTTGAGTTTTCTTAAGACAAGCCTAATTCACTGTATGCCCTATCATTCTGAATAAGGACTTCATTTTACTGCTTTTTGGATTTTTTTTTTTCTTGGGGAAATTATTACTTCTTTTGGGTCTTACTCCAAAGTCACCATCGTGATGATAGATCTCCTGAACACATGTTGTCTCATGTTTTTACCACATCATACAAATAATTTCATATGTTTTAGCAGATTTGCTAGCAAATATATCTGTATTAAATGAGTATGAATCAGGTTCCCATTAGGACATAAATGATAACACTTAAGTTAATGAAGTATGAACACACTATTTACAGGCATAAATAAGGAAACTCATCAAGATGATGCAGCACCCAGGAGCTAGCAGCAGCAGGAAACCATCATACCCTTGAGCCTGAAAGGGTCACAGAGGGAATTAAAGCTAAGGTTTGGGGAGAAGGCTTCTGGTTAGAAGCTGAAACTGGTTAGGAAGGAGGAATGTGAGGAAATATGTAAATTGACTTCTCTTTCCTTCTACCTTTTTATCTCTTATCAGTGCCTTCCATGGGCTGAGCCCAAATGGAAACCATAGGTTAGTGAATCCTACATAGTTTAGTCTCCCATGGCAAAGAGCAGGGAAGATAATAGGTCTGGAATGATAAGCAGAAAGTAATTAGCACAATTTACCAAGAATAACTAGGTATTTCTTCCTGTCCAATTTTCAGTAAAGATAATTTCCATCAAAAACTTTGTGTTATTTTATGTTTACAACTACCTTCAATTGAATTGCTTCTTTTGGGAGAAATAAGTTGCAACAACACAACTACTTTCCAAAATGCATTACTTTTTTTGCAATGTTCCTCATTTTATATATACAGTAAACTGTGTGCTATTAGATTTCTTAAAGAAATGACTTGATTCATTTAATCGGCTAATTATGAAGCCATTACTGTAAATTCTTACTAAGCATAACCAGAATTTTTGGTTGTACGTTGTATGATTATTGCCTTTATCTCTTTATGCTAGTTTGGAGTCCAGCAACTTTAGGAAAAACATAAAGAAATCATATTTGCTATAAATTGTATTCATTACATGGTTTCTATAACAGGGTCGAGATTTGGAACTTTGACATTCAAAGCCACAAATATGTGTCTGAATGATTTCAGCAAATTTTCGTGTTTGAACATTTTGAAATTTAGCATAATTTCCGCACTTGATATTATATTTTAGAGAAATTAGAATTCACTTACATTAATACTACATTTTAAAATACTTTTTGTAGGAGTTCCCATCATGGTGCAGCAGAAATGAATCTAACTAGAAACCATGAGGCTGTGGGTTTGATCTCTGGCCTTGTTCAGTGGGTTGGGGATCTGCATTGCTGTGAGCTGTGGTGTAGGTCTCACATGCTGCTTGGATCCTGCATTGCTGTGGCTGTGGCATAGGCTGGCAGCTTTAGCTCTGAGTAGACCCCTAGCCTGGGAACCTCCATATGCCACATGTATGACCCTAAAAAGCAAAAAAAAAAGTAAAAATAAAATAAAATCCTTTTTGTAATTTTTAAAAATAAAAGCAAAATTACAGCAAATAAATCATGTACCTCTGTGAAAATAACCAAATTCCTAAATTAAGTCCTCTTAGTTATTACATATTGCTATTCACTAATGTTTTATTTTTAGCAAAATCCCATAAAGAGAAAATTTATTTATTTTATAATACTGAAATATTTTATTCAACTTTCTGATGATTACTTATATTTATTTAATCTTTCATTCAGTAAATATTTGCTGACCATCCAGTGTGTGATTGGCACCGTACTATGTTGTTTGCAGTTATTGCAGCTCACTGATTTTTGAGAAGCCCATTCCATGGTGAATGACAGCTTGTCCTGATTAAAATTAGATCTCCCTTATCTTGTAATCATATATGTTTCTGGGCACATATTTTATACATATGTTTGTGTGTTGGTAAGACATACAGAGTAAGTACATAGCAATTATTTCAATGATTTCAAACCATCTGGGGAATACTACCTTTTATGATCATGACAAAGAAGTGGAATGATGGCTAAAGTCAGACTGAGTGGATAGTCAACACCATTGTGCCATTTATTTCCATCTCCCAGAACCAGCAAACAATACAAGCAATGACCAACCAGGTTCTGGGGAATATCTTGTCATCTTTTGTGATATTTCAGATCCTCAATTTGGGGAATTAACAGTTTTTAAAGAAAGCAGGCTTCACTAGGTAAACTTTTTAAATATATAAATATCTAAGCTTATTTGATTTTTAAAAGCTTTCTAAGTCACAATTTCTATTCAATTCTGTGAATATTTGTGAAATATCACCATGTCCCAGGATTTATGCTGGGCATTGGGATTACTAAAATAAATAAAAGATGAAGCTTGCCCTCAAGTAGCAAGTTGTCATAGATCATCTATACATTGGAATGATGGAGGATATAGAAGAAAATATTGGGGCAAGCATTTTACAGGTAGATAAATATGTCTGCTTGAATAATAAGCCTCATTGTAGAGGATGCAACATGGCCATATAGATAAATATATCCTACATAAACCCAGGAAAAAAATAAGCTGACTTGAAAATATACATGACTGAAAACATAACATTTTTGATAAAATTGTTTTTTAAAGAACAGTTATACATAAACTATTAAGTGCTATTTGTCTAATATAAGAAGTAACAGTATGCTGTTCAGAGACCTGATTTTCTTGTGACATACTCATATGCCTTTTAGACAGGATCAGCACAGAGACCTTGGAGAATTTAAGATATTAAAACATTTTTAAACTATGTTTCAAAATAGCACTAGCATTATAGCTCCTTAATAAGTATGAGAAAATCTTAACAGTATCAAAAAAATACTGTCCATAATGTATGTTTAATTCTATTTATAATTACATAGTTTTGATTTATACCAATATAATTTTTATTTGAGATAAAACATAGTGCTTAAAATCGTACTGTTTAGTTTTTCAGAGTGTTTTCCCATTTCGTATTTTTTTAATATTTTATATCAGATTTTGAGACAGTCACACTCCCACTTTTGCACTGTAGTGAATTTACATTGTAGAAATGGAACCTATTTTTCTTTTTGAGTTTGAGGCTGATGAAAACTTAGCCCTGGAATACTGACACACTTGTTATTCTTCTCAAAAACTTAGAGCCCACTTCATTTCTCACTTCTAGTTTTAAATTCCCAGGAGAGAGAAATGGATTAGTTCAGCTTATACTATGTGTCTCTACTGTGCTTTAAAGTATAAGTAGGGTGTGTGGCCACTGATCCTGGCAGTCACTATAATTTACATCTACATTCAATGAAGGTCCCACTCAATAGGCACAATATATAGAACCCATGCAGAATATTCTGTCTTGATAGAATGTTTTTATGAAAATAATCATAGTATGAAGTACAAAATAAAAAACCTCTTTTAACTGTTATTGCTTGGATACCTCTAATAAGCATAGCCTTTTTTTAATCCCAAGGAGATTTTTTAAATAAGTGGCTTGGAAATATTAGTCTAAATACCAAAAAAGTAGATATTAAAATACACAAGTCATTCATTAATGGTAATTAAAATACTACTATATCATTAATCTATTGTGCTTTAAAAAGTTAATGAATATAATCTTTTCAACTATTCATTTGATTTTTTTTTCAATTATTGTAACTATTTCCTATATTTATAAATACTGTTTCTCCTTCCCTGCACCTCTTCAGGTAACATGTCTCCACCATTCAAACAAAATAGTACAATTTACAAATACCTTTTCCTAAATAAATATTTTTAATGTATTGTTTTATATTTTGTGAGCATGAAGAGTTATAAATTAGTATGTTTTCTACTTTTCTTAATTTTTTATTTCTTTTGTCTCAGCAGGCTCTTGTGAGTGATCTTTGGAAACAGCAGTAAATGAGCATTTTGCAGCACTGTGAAATGTAGGAGGCAGTGTTATTTTAGTACTAAAGGGTGGGTGTTTGTGAGAATTAGTTTTTCTGTTTTTGTAACTATTTATATTGAGATTAGTAGGTGGACTCAAGTACAAATGGAAAAGGGGAGGGGAAATGCTGAGTGACTGGTCTGCATGTTCTGCAGTGTTCACTTTTACATTTTAGAAAGAATGGTAGTGGTTTAGAAAGAATGATAGTAGTACAAATACAGATGTAACATACTGTGTTGGACATTCAAAACCCCTTCAAATATGTACAGCCCACCTGTCTTTTAATGATGAAAATTTGTGTGGCATGAAATTGAATGGGGCATTTCCTAAACTGTGAAATATGATAAAAGATATCTTATGGGGCTGAAGAGTAACTGTGTTCTCCTATGGAGATGATAATGGCTTATTAGTCACTTCTTATATAACTTAAAATCCATCCCCACGAATTTTTGTGAACATTATAGATGGGTTGGTTGGTTGAATTTTACAGGCTTGGTGGTCAAGGCATCTGCATTTGAATCCCAGTTTCATTATGGATTTGAATGTGATCTTGAATCAACCTTGCTTGACCAATTACATAAACCAATCTCAGTTCCATCTTGTAGACTTCTTGAGGTATATCGGTTGTGAAGGGTTACCTGCTGCTACGTCCAGGTGTACAGAGTGAAACTCTTCTTAGAGTTTTATGTTTTTTGAAAGGTTAGAAAATTGGTACTGCAACAACAAACAAAATGAAAAAGCAAAACAAAACCTGCCGTTGAAGTCTTAAGCGATTTCTATCTAGTAGGAAGTTGAGATCTTAAATACTACATTTAGACTGAAAGTGGCTATGAATGGATAAATATCTGAAATAAGCCTTTTAGTTAATAGAACTTAAAGCAGAGATCCTGTCTTATTCACTCACTATTGATTTTTGGCCATGGCCATGGCATGTAGAAGTTCCCAGGACAAGGGATTGAACTAGTGCCACAGCAGTGACAACACAGGATCCATAACCCGCTAAGCAACCAGGGAACTCCTAGAGACCCTGTATTTAAATGGTGGTGTATAGCTTCACCATTTCCTACATGATATAACCATGTTGAAGATGAAATGCAATCAAGATTTCTAATTTGGAAGCTGAGTTCCCATCCTAAATGTTTTGGGGAAAAAGAACACGTTAGGATGAGGGAATTTAGGAGAAAAAATAGAATTCTCTCCCTGACCTTCCTTTTTCACTTCCTTTTATTTTTTTTAATTGAAGTATAGTTGATTTATAATATTATATTAGTTGCAGGTGTACAATAGAGTCTCAATATTTTTGTAGATTGTACTCCATTTAACATTGCTATAAAATATTGGCTATATTCCCTGTAGTGTACACTGTATCCTTGTAGCTTATTTATTTTGCACATAGTAATTTTTGCCTCTGCCTCACTTCTTTTTATGTTGAGTGTGAGGTTTTCATAAAGAGATGTTGAGGCTTTCCCACCTGCAGAGTTGCCACTGAGTCCATGTGACAGACAAAGAGGGACATAAAGCAAAGGTGAAAACCAGTCCTGGTGCCCCAACACTGGAAGCTACTTGAACTGATTTTTTTTTTTGTCCCCTTCTATATATTGACTGGATATCTAGCAAATCAAAAGGCACATTTATATTTTTTAACACCTCCTCACTAGATACTGTCTTACTAGTTCTAGTAGTATTTTGAACTTTTGTGGTTTCTCATTATACTAACATGTGCTTCTGCCTTTCAATAGTTATAGCTCTACTTCTGTTTCCTATCTTAGTACATCAGCTTCAGTATCTATCCTTTTAAAATTAGAGAAATAAGAGAAAAAAAATTCAGGGCTTGAACTGCTACAGAAAGGGAGATGTTGAGTATAGAGAGGTGAAAGGAAGATACAAATGATTTTAGCAGCTAAGGTGTGATATGATGATGACCTGAAGCAAAAGAGAGCTAAGGAAATAGAAATAAATAATATACTTGAGTATTCAAGCAAGGGATTGACTAGGTTTGGTCAACCAAAAATTAATTTTAGTCTTCAAATCAGGAACAAAAGAGTCTAATTTTGAGTAGCCACACAATTGATTATATTATTAATCTACCGCCATCTATTTATGTCAGTAAAGGTGTGACAAAGGAAATTAATTTTAATTCTCAGTTTCTAAGGGATCCTAAGATTATAGATTTAAAGTAAATTAGTAGACATTCATTTACTGTATCTTAACAGTTTGACACCTCATGCGCCTTAAGAGTAATTAAGATTCAGTCATTCATTCAAAACTGCTTATTGAGCTGCTTTTTGTCAGGAGTTGTTCTAGGTTTTTTGGATATAGCAAAGGACAAAACCCTGCCCTTGTGGAACTTATATTCAAGTATATTTAGAATATATTTAGAATATACTTTAATATTTTAAATACTATTTTAAATAAGGTTTGAGAGAGAGCCTCATTAAAGGAGTGACACTGAAGCAAACACACACAAATAAATAAAGGGCTAGACATGTACCAATCTGTGTGGACAGTGGTTAAGCAAAAGAGAAACTTGGAACAGACACTCTCAGAGTATTTGAAGAAGAGTTCAGCCAGTGTGTGTGGATCAGAGTGAATGGGGAGAAGAGAAGAAATGAGGGCAGAAATATAAGGACGTAAGATATATGAGCACATGGGACCTTGTCTGCCATGGAAGGATTCTGGATTTTCTCTGATAAAAATAGGAAAGCATTAGAGGATGTGGAGAAAAGCTGTGAGATAATCTTATGAACGTTTTAACAGTATCACTCTGGCTATTATGTGGAAGAGAGACCGTGGTGATGGTGGGGGTTAGAGGTGGGATCAGAAGCAGAAATATCAGTTAGGATGCTTTTGCAAATAAACCAGGCAAAAGATGAAGATTCTTTGGCCAAAGAGACCATAATGAATGTGATAAGAATAAGTAGAATTCTCTAAATATTTTGAAAGCATTTTGACTAGCTGATGACAAGAATGTAGGGTAGAAGAATAAAAGAGGAATCATGTATGACTTCAAGACTTTTGATTTGAATACCTGAAATAATGAACTTGAAAAGGAGATGGGCAAGATTCTGGGGGCCAGGGCTGCTGACTACTTGGAGGAAGGTTCAGATTTGACCTTGTTACATTTGAGCTTAACATACATACCAGAAGGATTATATGATAAGCATTGGGTATGAGTCTTGAACCCAGGGACTGATTCAAGTTGAAGATCCTAAACATAAAATGGGCATGTGTCATCAGATCGAATGGTTTACCAAGAGAGTCTGGAGAAAAGTTGTCCAAGAAATGAACCCTGAAATCCACCACTAACAACAGGTTAAGGAGGTGAGAAGGAAACAGCATTTGAATCATGAATTTAAACACTTTTTTTTAATTTGCCTAACAACTTTCCATATATTGTAGCATTTGACCTGTGGAATAATTCTGAAAAGCATATAGTAATATAAGTGAAATTGATTAATATTTTCTTTGCAATTTAACGGTTGCAGACATTCCAACTTTTACTTGTTTTCTTCGATGCTTATGTACATTATCATACATGTCCAGAAAATAAATTGATCCTATTGAGGTTCTCTGCACACTGTATGTTTCTTCACACTGATATGTGTTTCAGGCGAGGTTCTCAATCCTAAGTGTTCCTTTACCTGTCTTATTTACCCTCAAAATCCTGTAGAGCCATGCAAGGAAATTTTGTTCTCTCTCTCAGAAATGAAGGTCAGGGAGAGAAGGTTCAAATATCAGTGATCCTGCCAGGGAAGTGGCATGTACCAGAAGGCCAGGGCAGTGGCAGGATATCAATCCCATATCTGCCTTGGAGATCCACCTAAGCTTCTAAGGACACCTCCAGCTTATTATAGGATGGAGCCATTGACTTCCTACTCCTCTGTTACCTTAAGTTCCCTCCTATTGGTGAAGAAAACAAAGTGAGAACAAGAGCAACCATCAGCAAAACAAAATTTTCCCTATATCCTAATCTTCCCTAGCCTAATGCAGATTTTCTTTGGGAAGTGAAAGGAGGGGAGCCTGTTTTTGTTGCATGCAGAGGGAGTTAGGGTGTGCTTCCTGCAACTTTAGAGCAAGGTTCTAGGTGGGGAGGTGCAGTAGTGACCACAGTGAACAAACTAACCTCATTCGTGGAGCCCAGTTAGTACTTCTCAAATCATCTGTGGTGAGAGCCATTTGTTTTCAAGCAGTAGTCATACTTTTGTAAAGTACAATTAAAAGTGGAAAATGAAATAGTAAAACACACAAAATGAAAGTCCTGACTTTTTATTATTACATTTTATAAACATAGCATATGAAAACAGAATTACAACATTGTATGATTTCATTGAGTATTGGTAAATAGGGACTAGTACAGAGAATTATTATGGTACTTGTAATTTTTTGTTACTCTGTAATCACAAAACAAAGTTATGAAATAAATAGTAATTGTTCGTATTAAGAACTTCTTTGCACACTTTGAACATCATGTATAGCAGTTTAAATTTTTTAATGTGGCATGTGCTTCCTTCTTATTAATTTATCTAATCTCCTTGGATTGACTGTACCATTTTTTTTTTGCAGAGAATAATGTCTAATTTAAACTACTTCTATGTTTTATTTTAATATAATGGTAGAGAGGAGTTCCTGCTGTGGTGCAGTGGATTAAGAATCTGAGCTGGTGTAGGTCACAGCTGTGCCCTGGATTCAATCCCTGGCCTGGGAACTTTCATTTTCCATGGATGTGGCCATAAAAAAGCAATAATAATAATAACAGAGTAGAGAAACGAATCTTATACAAGTATGTTGGCGGAATAGAAGAAGAGATTTTGAAGCAATTTCAGCGGGCTTAATATAGTCATTTTAAACTTTTATTCAAAATAAGGCAAGCAGTGCTGTATTTTCAAAATTCAACTTCGGTTCTTTATTCAGTGTCAGTATTTCTCTTGTAAAGTTAAATGCATTTTTGATAAAATATACTGCTTCAGGATCTATGAATTTCTATATATGGAACTTTTTGATGGAATATATAATTCAAAATGTCCTACTGGTCTTGTAAGATAGTCTGCGATAACTTTTTTTGCAAATGAGCAGTATCAAGATTATCACATTTCATTGATAATTGTACTTAACTTATGGATTATGTCATAAATAATTGTAGAAAATCTGTTCTTCTAACTTTCACTTTGCCCTTTGATCTCACCTGCCATTGCAAAATATGTTGCATTTCTTCCTTGCGAATAATATAAAGATCATCAAAGACATCAAATATATCAGACAAATAAAAAGGGCTAGCTATCTAACTCACATATGTAAACTTATCTTGTGAAATAAGAGCTCTTGTGTTGTTCAAACATTCTCAACAAAAGTTTCACATCTATAATTTTTTGCCTTGGTGTGCAGTAGAGTTGTTTATAATCAACTCCTACCTTATCGTATAAAAAGGAGAATAATTTTGCCTTTAATGTATTAGCTTTAATGTAGTTCACACATTTTATTATACTGCTAGGAACCCTGATATTCAGCTGATTTTTCTATTGTGTAGCAAGACTGTTTTTGTTGAGAGATGTACTGCACTAGTTTATGGTTTGCATTAGCTTCTTAATCACACAACTCCACACTGTTTCCCTGCCACTATGGCTCGCTAGTCTACTTCTACAGAACGCTTATGCCACAAATCAAATTCGCTGACAGAAATCACACACATGGAAGTCATGACAATGTAAAATTTCTGTAAAAGTTTCTAAGCATTTATTCTCAACTTCTGTAGTTATCTCTTTGTTGGTAAGTAATAAACAGTTTGTAACTGGCACTTTGAGAAGCACTGTTGTGTATAAAATGGAGATAACACCTATTTTGCAGAAGTGTGGTTAAGATTACCAATAATCTTGGAAAAGTGCCTATCAAATGGTAGGCATTTGATTTAAAAGAACTATTAAACTGTATTATACAATATACTCCAATTTAAGCAAACCTATTGTCGCAGGAAGGAATAAATAAAATGATCTATCTGAACTTAAAAATGTGGACAGTCTTATGGAGAAATGTATTGTCTATCTGTATGTAGGTATCTAGCTATAGATATATAAAGATATAGATGGATAATTGTTACATGAGTGGCTCCTGTAGGAAAAACTAACAAACTGCTGGAGATGATGATAGCATAGATAGAATAATTATGTCAAATTAGAGAGATCAGAAAAAAACTCAAGACAAGATGAATTTTGAGATTGGCTTAAAAAGATGGTAGAACAAGTTGCTGCAGTTTAAGGTAGTGTGGAAAACTTTCTGTGCATTTTGTTTTTAAACCCCTCCCTGACACATTTTTTCTCCACATAGGATGTACTGGAAAAATTGTGAATAGTCTATTTTAGCCAAGAGTATTTGAAAAGCATACTCACAGAGTACTCACAATAAAGGTATTGTTCTGTGCATTTTACAGGTAAGGATACTGAAGCAGAGACAAGTTAAGTAGCTTGCTTAAAAGTGAAATGTGGGAAGTGCTGCAGGGGTATAATCCTAGGCTGTGTTACCTCATAGCCATTGCTCCCCAGAAGATTACACTCCCTCTCCTGGGAACAAGTGGGAGCTAAGAATGGAAAGGTTGGAGGGTATCTGTTCAGGGAAAATAATGAGCTGGGGGTTCTTCCAACAAAACTCAAGTTGAGTTCACAGTACACGAGGTGAGCCACGGCAGGAGGTGGAGGGAGAGAAGGATAACTGTCCTCTGCATTGCGAGGGTCAAGGTCACACTACAGGCAGGGTGGTGGGGAACTAGGAATGAAAGCAGGATGGAGTCTTCTTTCATTCCTTGGTTAGGTCTAAAGAGTACAGAAAGGTGAAAATCAATTGTAAGTTTAAATTGTTTGAAGTGCCTAACATCATCTCTGAATGTGAGAGTAAGGCCATCTGAGGAGAGAGCAGCTTCAAATCCCTTGTCACATTTCTGCTCTGGAGTACTTCCTTGCTGAGTGGAGTGGTAGCCTCTCTCTTACGGAGAAAGGTCAAACAATTCAACTGAGAAGCAATAAGGACCCACACTAGGAAGTGGCAAGGGAAAAGGAAAAGCAACTACAAGAAAAACAGAATTTTGAATTTATACTGGCAGTACATGGGCTGAATGTATATTTAGGGGAGTCATGGGGAGAGACAGTAATAATTAATGACAACTTCTCAAACTTCAGTCCATAAAGAGAAGTAGGGGCTTTAGGAGAAGATGAATGTGAGGAGAAAGAGTTGAATTGATGAAAATAGGGGAAAAGATGAGTATTTTTTAAAACTTTCAAAAAAAAAAGAGTAATTTGTATTGACAATTATGATTTGCATATATGAATGTATTATTACATAAACTGGAGGGTGCGTGGTTTGTTGTTTGAGAACAGTAGAAAACTACTAAGCATTTAAAGGGAAATTACCATGAGAAATGTAGTAAGATTACGGCAGAAAATATGGCACCAAAATGTCCAAGTTAAGAGGGTTTAATAATGAAAATACTATAAGTACTATTATAAAGGTGGGGGGAGGCTTAAGGAAACCGAGAGGCCAGTGACTCAGAGACCAACAATGTGAGAAGCTAGTACTATCCCTAAGGCTGAGATGGCTTAAGATCTAAACTTTAACTAAAACATGCAGCCATATCTGAGCCAAAAGTAATAGCCTTCCTTTCCCTTCTCTTCTGCAGTCTCCTGCCTTTGCCTTCCTTTGGCTGAACCTAATCAAAAGCCTGAGGGTAGAGGGTGAGGACTGTGTGTCAGAGGGAAAGACATTCCAGAGTGGTCAACTGCTCAGACCTTAGAGAATACAGAAGGTGAAAATGGTGAAATCAGACCCAAGTACAATGAGGAACAAAATTATTCCCTAGTAATTTTAAAAAGGACTGTATGTAGGATTTGGAATATATATTTTATTAATGTTTTTTAAATGAACTTTATCTCTTATAAAGTCACTATATAGTTTCTTTGAAGTTCTAGGTCAGATATTAAAGCTTACTTTCAGTGCTATAATTTTTTTTTGATTGGCAAGAAATGTGGATTATATTGAAATGATTTAGAGTATTAATTATTTTAATTAATAATTGCTATATTTCACAATCCCAGTAATAAATCTTTGGAAGTAAAGTAATAAAGCTAAGAGATTAGTTTTGTAATTATAGCAAGACAGTATAATTTCTGACCTTTGTGTTATGATATACTTTTATAGAAAATCAGCATTTTTTTAAAGAAAAACCCTCATTCTGACACAACTCATTCATTATAAAATTTCCAAGTACATTATCAATCACTTTGTTTGTAGAATTATATAGTACCAATGGGTTGATCATGGAATGTGTGTAATTATTGGCAAGGCTGACTCTTTACTTTTTGTATAAAGTTGCCTACCAAACTATTTAATGAACAAATGCACTTAAACTTTATCATTACTTTGCACTCTACTTCTGTTAAAATAATGACAAGTCATATATTCACATTTCAATCATTAAAATAACAATAGTGAAAGTAATGGTTTTCCTGATTGTATGCTTTTATGTTTTTTTTTTCCCAAATAAGTGTTGTTTCACTTATTCTTTCATTATTAGCATACATAGATATAACAGGAATTATTTTAATAGGCAGAAATTGTTTAGGGGAATTATGAAATACTTCCTCTTTCTTTTAATTTCAAGATGAAAAGATTCCCCTACAGTTAGCAAATGATAGAAATGAAGGATAGGGGGCAAAGAAGAATAAACACTTTTCTTTGAACTGAACCATGGGGAATTTCTGGAAGATTTATAACCACAGTGGCTCATTGATTAGTCAGATGGCAGAAAGATACTCTCAGTGTGTGCTCCCTTATCCTAATGAAAAAGACTATTAACCCACCTAAAAATATATATTCAAAGTTGTATTTTTGTTAAGTGGCCTTTTTAACCCATTTGGAGAACTGGACCTCTACTTGAAAATGAGCAACCACTTCCAAAGCAGTATCACTGCAATTGCAAATCAAATGGAAGTTAGAATTGAGATAATGTGGTTATATTCTGATTGTGAGATAAATGTAGTCAGGAACTATTGACGTTTTTGTGGTCCACAGATTATGCAGAAAATTTTAATTTCACTGAGTTACCCCAATTGACCCTAAAATGGAAGGTCACATCAGCGGCCCAGAAACTGCTTCAAGGATGCTGAAAAGCACTATTAAAAATTCCTCTTTCAATGACCTTAGAGTGAGAGTATTAGGGAAATCACAGTGGGTTTCATTGAGATTATTCGTTTTATTGAATAAAATTGAACATTTAAGTAAATGAATAATCATTTTTGGACAACATAGTATGAAAATATATGACCATAAAAACTTGATAGCCCTCCAGCAGTGCTTGTGGAAATTGCAGTCTCTTAAAAATGTTATAGTGGCTGGTAACTCAGTGGAAAATTATAATGGTGTTCTAAATTCTAGTACATTTCATAAAATATGCATTTTTATTACTTTCTCAGGTGCATGTAGTAGTGTGTATATACTGCATTTTGTAGTGGGCTGTGTAGATTCATAGAAATACTGTATTTTCTCTAGTGTCAACAACTTTGACAGAAAATTATACAACTCTTTAGAAATTCAAAAGATTTTCAGTAATTTAGATAAGGGAGGATCATTTTATTTATAGGAGGCTTAATTATTTTCAACCCATTTTATCACTTTAGAATTCCATTTGTTTTTCTGTGTAGGAGTCAGTACAAAGGCTACTAAAGGAGCAATTGATCAGAGAGCTTCATATGAAATATTTCACAAGGAAAGTCTTCCTGAGGCATATTTTAATACATGTGTTTAGAAGAATTGTGAATGCTTTCATACTACATTTTCTTGAAATACATTTAATTATGTAAAAAAATCTCTATACATTTCTACGAGGAATTTCTATAGCATTTAGGCACAAACCATCTATAGAAGCTCTACTAAGAAAAAATGTCAAAACATAGAGTTGCTATGATTGTCAAATATTTCTTCAAGCAAAGGCAAAAGAGCATGGATTTAGTAGTTATTTACATGTTTACATTTGACTATTTAAAATGAGAGGAGGAGTTCCCGTTGTGGCACAGTGGAAACGAATCTGACTAGGAACCATGAGGTTGCAGATTCGATTCCTGGCCTCGCTCAGTGGGTTGAGGACCTGGTGTTGCCATGAGCTGTGGTGTGGGTCAGAAATGCGGTCCTGGAGTTGCTGTGGCTGTAGCGTAGGCCAGCGGCAACAGCTCCAATTAGACGCCTAGCCTGGGAAACTCCATATGTCATGGGTGCGGGCCTAAAAAGACAAAAGACAATAAATAAATAAATAAATAAATAAATAAATAAATAAATAAATAAATAATAAAATAGAGGAAATGTCATTTTATACTCACAAATATTTTAATGTTCATAAATGTTATACTATTTGTCCTTAAGAATTGAATTCTAGCAAAAGCTAGCTAAACACAAATACCAGCCTATATATAAATCAAAACTTACATGAAGCTATTAATTGGTTAGAGATTTTAATTACATGGTCTTAAGAAAATTCCCAAAGCATAGACCCCCCCCCCAAAAAAAATGTTAAAAATCATCGAAGAGATGGATTTGGGGTATAAACGGAAAAATGTACTTTTCTCCTTTTTTTGTCTTTATGCCTTTTCTAGGGCCGCTTCCCGTGGCATATGGAGGTTCCCAGGCTAGGGGTTTAGTCTGAGCTGTAGCCGCAGGCCTATGCCAGAGCCACAGCAACACAGGATCCCAGCTGCATCTGCAACCTACACCACAACTCAGGGCAACGCCAGATCCTTACCCCACTGAGCAAGGCCAGGGACCAAACCCGAAACTTCATGGTTTCTAGTCGGATTCATTAACCATTGCACCACAAGGGGAACTCCTACTTTTCTCCTTCTTAATCACATTTCATAGTGTGGCTTTGTGTTATTTTAATATATTAGAATCTTCTTTCTGAATTGTTCTGTGTTCAACAACTATTTTTCTAGAAGTAATGTTAATGATACATTTTTACTCATTAGTACTTACATCCTTTTCATTCCTATGATCTGTGTTCTGAGGTTGGCTTGTACTGTAGCTCCTGAGGCAATAGAACATGATGAATCTACTGGACACCAGAGAGCAGAATGCTTACAGTCGTGGCCTCATCTGCAAGATTGTGTGCCGTTTACTCAGTTCTCACCATTCTTTTTAGGAGGAAGAATGGGGAGAACTTGGATGGATAGTAATGGAATTAATACAATTATTAATGGAATTAATAATCAAAGGCGATTTCTGTATTCACACACAGTACTGAGCTTTCACAGACTACATATTATTTTTAATCTCCTCAACTTGAGAATACAGAGGCTCAGAGAACTTCAGCTGTTAATACTGACAACTCATAACTCACATAGCTGAAATCTAACAATATTGGCTAAGAAATTAAAATGAGTGAGTTGGATACTCGTGCAGTGCATGGGTATGTGAGAATGTTCATCACATAAGAAGGCATGTGTGTGAATGTAGAAATCACAAGCGTGATGGCCTCTTGATCCCACTGAGATAATAGAAATGAAAATAAAAGACACATTTAACTTTCTGAAAGACATCAAACCTGCAGTGGAAAAGGGGGAAAAGAAAAAAACAAAAAAAAAGAGGGAAAGGAAAAAAAAAAGCTTTTCTCTGCCTACAGCCCTAGCAGTTTTGTTGAAGTTGCCTTTTCTTTTTCCACATACACTTGTGATTAATGTTTTGATAGACATATTTTGATATCTCTTAAAAAGCTACACTCTAAAATTTGAAATGTGTGAGAGGTTTCTAACTTCATTTTTTTCCCCCTGACTTGTTGGCCTTATCCTGTTAATCATTGTTTACTCTGAGCTGTAGGGAAATAATCAAAGATTGCCTAAAGTCGAGATCACAGGGGCATTTTTCATTTTGGAAACTTTAAGAAGCTGTGCTAGGTACTGTGTACCTGTAGGCGACACGGAGGCACAAAAACTCTTAAGTGTGCATTCTGAATAAATTTTGCTTCTCCTGTACATCAAGTGTATATTAGAGAACTATGATGTTTTTTGTTTGCTTTTTTGTTTTGATTGTTGTTTTTCCTAAGGAGCCTCATGTACTTTATCTTTTATTACTTTTCTTAGTAAAGGAACTTGCAATTTGATTCCTGAAGGGAATTGTAGAGACCTTATTTATAGCAACTACAAGTGTCATATATATTTGTACACATATTCTTTACTTACAAAAGATAGACTCAGTATAACCTGTTTCTACTATGTCACATTCTCTCTGGCATCAAATTTTAACCATTTTTCCCTTTAAATAGGTATTCTCATGTTATTATTATTATTTTTTTATTTCTACTGAATGTCACTCTATTTCTAGTTAAGTTCTGGCTTTTGCATGTGTTTAAAAACCCTCGAGGTAGAAAACATTTCCCTCCTACCCTCATACAGTCAGATATTTAAAATGTCATAATTGCCCACAAATTGTCACTTCTGAGAAAGAGTTTTAGCTTTGAGATGGCAAATGGAATAAAAATGATGTTATTGACTTATAATGAAGGGATTGAAGCACACTGATAGCATCTGACCTTTTATCCTTACTTTTTAAAAGAGCTTTCAGGGGAAAAAGAGAAAACTCCCTTAAAGAGTGTAGTAACTTGCTAGTGAAGTGCACTTTCTTTTAGTGTAGTGAGCTGAGTGTAGTCAAAGGAAAAAGCCCAGAAGGCATGGTTGTAAAAATGACAGTTTGCTACTGGTGTAGATGGTAATTTATTCCCGTGAAAGAAAAGCAAGATATTGTGGTCACATATGGCTTCAGGTTCTGATTCCCTTTACCTTTGGCAGACTGCTAACAATAATTAGAAATTTTTAGAGGCAAACTGATCAAGGCCTAGAAGATCAAGCTGCTTCTTCAACTGTCAATAGTGGAGGTCAGGATTAATTTGTTTCTTTAAAATGTGGAAATTACTCTCCATGTTTGAGAGTGGTATGTGGCACCCCTTAACTATATGATAAAAAGGGCTTTGAATTTCACTGTGCTTGTGTAACATAAAATATATCTATTTGGAAAGATCTAATGGGCCTGAAATAGAGGGTAATAGAAACTGAATTAGAGTAATTTATGCTGTGCACCAAATAAGGTGGTCAGGGAAACTTCAAAGACAATCCCTCCTACATGACGAAAAGTGAATAGGCATTTTAAAACTATCTTCCTTTTACATGAAACTGAATATCAGTCTACTGACTCCAGAGTTTATATACCATTAAAGATTTGGACATGAACAAAGTGGCATTGATATAGCTGTGTCCGTGGCTGCCAGCTAAAGCAAAGATGCAAGTGCAGTTCAGGTAATAGGCCAAAGTATTTAAGTTGACTTCTAATTAACCCTTTGAGAAGGCAATTGAAGTTGTGGAATATGATTGTCGTTAGAAAAACCATTATCTTCCTCACCTCTGAAAATGAAGATCTCCGTTTCCAGATGGTATAGTTCACTGAATTGAAAATAAAAATAAAAATATAAAAAAAAGCAAGTGGTAAAAATGCTCTACTACTTTCTGGATTGGTTAATAGGAATGTTTGATGATCTGAGATACAAGGAATATGTACAAATCTTATTTATTTTAGAATATTTCTCATACTTCATACAACACAAATTGAAATTAGCACAGCTGATTACATTAGATTTTCTGTTTATTGAGTTAGGTTTGGGAATTTTTGCTTTATTCAGTGGTTTGAACCAATGCCACAAAAAGAAAGTGAAAATAAGCATGCTGTTTAACTGAAATATGCAATATTTTCCTGTTTCTGGAATAGAAACCCATCTAGGGATTTATAAGTGCCTTTCTCCTTTTGCCTAAAATTCCATTAGGAGAAGAAGTTCAGATGCAGAGAAATTCCACAACCTTGAGGGAAAATAAATCATCACGGTAGGTTTAAACAGTCAACGTTTAGATGGAACGAAGGGAGCAAGGGAAGGAGAGTCACTTTTGTATACAGTGTTTTTTGTTTTTGATTTGTGTTTGTGTTTTGCCAAGTACATGTCAGTCATGTTGTATCATCATTCTCTGGAACTGACTGACATGCTTCAGCAATCATTGTTGAGGTTCTATATGCATGAGAATCTTGGACTAGAAGAAGCTCTCTTAAAAATATCTAAGTGAAGTCTGACAAACATACTGTTTAATTAAAAAGTGCTCTACTCTGTTGCTATTCTGCAGGCATATTACTGTAGGGTATATCTTTACCACAAAATATAACTTCTAAAATGAGACTCTACTGAAAGGTAATCATTTTAATCAAAAGATGCTAGCGCCCCATCTTAATGAATATTAGGATATTATTTAACTGAGATATTGTGATAAAAGAAGATTGAAGTAAGTTGTCTTCATGATGTCTAATTCTTCAGAGCTCCTCCTCTGGGAGCCCTTGTAAGATGCATCTTACTGGTATAAACCCTTATAAATGCAGTATCATTCACAGCGGTGTAGCTGATAGCATATATAAGTCAGATGAAATGTTTGTTCATTTAGAGATGCATCATGGTTTTTTCTTTTTTCACAACTATATTGTAAACACTTCATCTACATGATCAATTTGAATTTTGAATGGCTGATGAATCAGTTGATAAAGCCAAATGTCCAGTGTGGGAATCTCATTATACCACTTCATAGTTATGTGTATTTGAAGAATGGACTTGAAGTTTCTACATTTTTAAAAGAAGTAATAAAAGTATTTTTAAAAATTTATTTTATTGAGGTATAGTTGATTTACAATATTGTTTTAGTTTCTGGTATACAGCAAAGTGATTCAGACATATATGTGTGTATGTGTGTATGTATGTATGTATGTATATATATATATATATATAGTTATATAGTTGTATATAGTTGTATATATAGTTATATATAGTTGTATATATATATATATATATATATATAGTTCTTTTCCATATTTTTCCAGTATGCTTTATTACAGGATATAGTTGAATATAGTTCCCTGTATTATACAGTAGGTCCTTGCTGTGTGAGCATTCATACATAATAGTTTGCACCTACTAGTCCTAAATTTCCGGTCCATTCCTTTCCCACCCACCTCCCACCTGGCAACCACAAGTCTGTTCTCTATGTCTGTGAGTCTGTTTCTGTTTCATAGATAAGTTTATTTGTGTCACATTTCAGATTCCACTTAAAGTGATAACATATGGGCTTTTGTCTTTCTCTTTCTGACTGACTTTGCTTATATTGATAGTCTCTGAGTCCATCCATGTAGCTGAAAATGACATTATTTCATTATTTTAATGGATGAGTAATATTCCATTGTATATTTGTATCACATCTTCTTTATCCACTTCTATGTTTAGAGACATTTAGGGTGTTTCCATCTCTTGGCTATTCTAAACAGTGCTAATGGGAACATAGGGGTGCATATACCTCTTTGAATTATAGTTTTATCCAGCTATATGCCCAGGAGTGGGATTTCTGGATTTTATGGTAACTCTGTTTTTATTTTTTTTTTAGAAAACTCCATACTGTTTTCCATAGCGGCTGTGCCAAAATTGACATTCCCAACAACGGTATTGGAGGGCTCACATTTCTCCACACCCTCTCCATCATTCATTATTTGTAGACTTTTGAGGATAGACATTCTGACCAGTGTGAGGTGGTACCTCATTGTAGTTTTGATTTGTAAAAATTCAAAGTCTTGTTCTCTTTGATTAAGACAAGCAACTTCAGTTCTCAGCAAAAAATGAAAATGTTGACCCTTTGTTAAAAATTCATGATCACATTCAATTAGCAATAGCAGACCATTAAAAAAAAAAACATTGATAGCTGAACTTTAAGCCAACAAGGAATCCTCCTAAGCACAGAGAGCTGTGTGACCCAACTTGGAATCACAAAGATTAAATGAATTTATAAATGGGAAGGACAAAAACTGCTTCCTAGCACATATTAAGCATTCAATATATATATTTTTTCTTTTTAGGACTGCACATGTGGCATATGGAGGTTCACTCGGAAATGCAGCTCGGAGCTGCAGCTGCCGGCCTTCACCACAGCCACAGCAGTGGGACATCTGAGCTGCATCTGCAGCCTGCACTGCAGCTTACGGCAATGCCGAATCCTTAACCTACTGAGCAAGGCCAGGGATCTAACCTGCAACCTCATGGTTCCTAGTTGGATTTGTTTCCACTGTGCCATGAAGGGAACTCCCTCAAAATATTTTTAATAATCATTTTCAAGAGAGGACAAGATGACGGAAGAGTAGGGGGACACGCTCGCCCTCTCCCACAAACACAACAAAAAAAAGCACATCTACAGAATAAATGACTCGCACAGAACAGCAACCAATCGCTGGCAGAGGGACCTAAACTCCAATAACGGCAAGAAGTTTGTGACATTACTGGGCAGAACGGGAGAAAAGAGGAGAGTGAGAGAAGGTGAATCCGAGCGGGACGGGCGCTCCCGAAAGGGAACTGTGGAGGAGAAAGGGATCCTGCACCCTGGAAAGTCACCTACACGGGGGAAAGATCAAACGAACCGGAGGAATCTCCAGATGCAGAGAAGAGTGTAGCAGTAAGTTGGAGTACGGAAAAGCCGATCAAGAACCGAACGGACCATCTGAACTACGGGCACAGTCACCAAAAATTGAGATGCCTGGGTGGGGGCTGGGCACCGAGACCTTGGCTCCAGAGGTTAGTCCTCGAGAAAGGGCTGGGGGGGGCGGGGCGGAGCGGAAACTGCTTGGGAGGTCTAGAAACCATTTGACAGGGCGAGACTGCCTGGGAGACTAGAAAACAAAGCTGTTGCAGAGGAAGGGAGCAATACTCTAGGGGCGGGGAAGTGGAAAGCCACATCAGGGGGAGCCTGGGAGAAGAGCCTGGCCTGCGCCCGAGCTGGGGAGGGGAGAGAAGAAGTGGAGGGTCCCCATAGAATACCCCCCATGCCACAGCAAGCTTACAGGCCCACTAGCTAGCTGAAAGCTGTGCTTCCCAGTGCATCCCCTCCCCCCACCCCCACCACCCCCTATGCTCCCACCAAACCAGGGGCTGCCTGCCATCCAGGAGGGCTGGCCTCAACAATTGCCTGAAGCCTACCACCACAGGGGCTGTCCCTGCACAGGCCTGCTTGCCCTTTGGAGGGGCTACACTTCCACAGAGCAGCACCAAACACCACCAGCCCCCGAAAAAAGGCCTGCAGCCCAGAAAAGCTAGAACAAGCCTAGCCAGGCTGTGAATAGATCTGCCTAATTCTCGGATGGTTTTTCTGAGTCAGGGTGCCCCGGGGAGGAGCCTCTTGGGTTTCCAACGGCCTTGCTACCCACCCAAGCCCCCAGGGGGTGCCCCACTCCCTCGGAATAGCTGCTCAGCACCACCAGCCCCCTGGAGGACCCCCTGCAGCCCAGAAAAGCTGCAACAAGCTTGGCCAGACTGTGAAAAGATCCGCCTACATTCACAGGCCATCCTTCTGAGTTGGGCTGCCCTAGGGACGAGCCTCTTAGGTTCTCAGTGACCCAGATAGCTGCTCCAGCCCCCAGGGGGTGCTGCACTCCTGAGGAACAGCTGACCAACACCACCAACCCCCTGCAAGAACCCCACAGCCTAAAAACACCAGAGCAAGCTCTGCATGACTAAGTGAAGTCTGCTACCATCGTGGTGTGGACCTCCCAGTCCTGTCTGCCCTCAGGAAGTCCTCCTTTGCTTCAAAGAAACACTGTTAGCTCCAGCAACACTCCAGAAAAGCCACACTGCCTCAGAAAAGATTGACCAACAATGCCAGCCCTCAGGAAATATTCCACAGCAGTGACAAGGCAAACACTGCCCGATAACGGAGAGTACAACTCCCTCAGGAGAAAGAAAACAACAAGCAAGATGAAGAAGCTGAGAAACCACCCCCAGTCAAACCAACAGGAGAACTCACCTAAAACAGTCAACAATGAAACAGATCTCGGCAGTCAGACAGACCTGGAGTTCAAAAGAGAACTAGTGAAAATACTGAAGGAATTAAGAGAAGATATGAACAGTAATGCAGATACCCTCAGAAAGGAACGAGAAAATATAAGGAGGAGCCAAGAAAAAGTAGAACATTCATTGACGGAGATGCAAACTGAACTAAGGACAGTAAAAACCAGAATGAATAATGCAGAAGAACGAATCAGTGATATGGAAGATAGAATAATGGAAATCACTCAATCCGGTCAACAGACAGAAAACCGAATCAAAAAACTGGAAAGCAATATAAGAGACCTATGGGATAATATAAAGTGGGCCAATCTACGCATAATAGGAATTCCAGAAGGAGTACAAAAAGATAAGGGGATGGAAAATATATTTGAAGAAATTATCGCTGGAAACTTCCCAAATCTAAAGGATGCTGGGTTCAAGATACAAGAAGCACAGAGGGCCCCAAACAAACTGAACCCAAATAGACCCACAGCAAGACACATCATAATAAAAATGGCAAAAGTTAGTGATAAAGAGAGGATCCTAAAGGCAGCAAGAGAAAAACAGAATGTTACCTACAAGGGAACCCCCATAAGAATATCAGCTGATTTCTCCACAGAAACACTACAGGCCAGGAGGGAATGGCAAGTGATATTTAAAGTGCTAAAAGGAAAAAATATGCAACCTAGAATACTCTATCCAGCAAGAATATCATTTAAAATAGAAGAGGAAATAAAAATTTTTTCCAACAAACAAAAACTTAAAGAATACTGCAACACAAAACCCAGGTTCAAGGAAATATTGAAAGGGCTTCTCTAAACCAAAAAGAAAGGAAGGAAAGGGGAGAAAAAAGAAAAGAAAAAAAAAAAGAAGAAGAGGAAGAACTAGGACTGAGGAAACCACAATCAGAGAGCAGTCACTCAAATAAGCCAGCATACAGATTTAATCATGAACATGCTTCAAACAAAATAAAATTAAAAAGAAAAAAAGGAAAAAGAGTCATCAAAACCATAAAATGTGGGCAAGGGATGTTAGGAAATAACGCTTTTTGTTTGTTTGTTTGTATGTTTCTCTTCTTAATTTTAATATAGTAATGCAGTGTTTGAACTTACAGGACCGTCAGGCTAAAACACACCATTATGGGAAGGGGTTAGCATACTTAAAAAACAGGGCAACCACAAGCCAAAACCAAATATTGCATTTGCAAAAAATGAAAAAAAAAATACACTTAAACAGATAATAACAGGAGACCATCCAACCAAAAAAAAAAAAAAAGAAAGAAAGGAAGAATGGAGAACCATAGAATCAACTGGAACACGAGGTTCAAATGGCAATAAATAATCATCTATCAACTATCACCTTAAATGTCAATGGACTGAACGTCCCAATCAAAAGACACAGAGTGGCTGAGTGGATACAAAGGCAAAAACCTTCAATATGCTGCCTACAAGAAACTCACCTTAGGACAAAAGATACATATAGATTGAAAGTGAAAGGGTGGGGAATAATATTTCACGCCAATAGACTTGACAGAAAAGCAGGCGTCACAACGCTCATATCAGACAAAATAGACTTTAAAACAAAAGACATAAAGAAAGACAAAGAAGGACACTACTTAATGATTAAGGGATCCATCCAAGGAGAGGATGTTACTATCGTCAACATATATGCCCCAAATACAGGAGCACCCAGATACATACAACAAATATTAACAGACATAAAGGGAGATATTGATGAGAAGACAATCATAGTAGGAGACCTTAATACCCCCCTCACATCAATGGACAGATCCTCTAGACAGAAAACCAATAAAGCAACAGAGATCCTAAAGGAAACAATAGAAATTTAGACTTCATTGATATCTTCAGGACACTACATCCCAAAAAATCAGAATACACATTCTTCTCAAATGCTCATGGAACATTCTCAAGAATCGACAACATCTTGGGACACAAAGCTCATCTCAATAACTTAGGAGCATAGAAATTATCTCAAGTATCTTCTCTGACCACAATGCCATGAAATTAGAAATCAACCATGGGAAAAGGAAAGAGAAAAAACCTACTGCATGGAGACTAAACAACATGCTACTAAAAAACCAATGGGTCAATGAGGAAATCAAGAAGGAAATTAAAAACTACCTTGAAACAAATGATAATGAAGACACAACCGCTCAAAACCTATGGGATGCTGCGAAAGCAGTGCTCAGAGGGAAATTTATAGCAATACAGGCCTTTCTCAAAAAAGAAGAAAGATCCCAAATGGACAACTTAACCCTCCACCTAAATGAATTAGAAAAAGAAGAACAAAAAAGGCCTAAAGTCAGCAGAAGGAAGGAAATTATAAAGATCAAAGAAGAAATCAATAAAATAGAGACTCAAAAAACAATAGAGAAAATTAATAAAACCAAGAGCTGGTTCTTTGAAAAGGTCAACAAAATTGACAAACCCCTGGCCAGACTCACTCAAAAGAGGAGAGAAAGAACCCAAATAACCAAAATTATAAATGAAAAAGGAGAAATCACAACGGATACTGCAGAAATACAAAAAACCATAAGAGAATACTATGAACAACTATATGGCAACAAGTTTGACAATCTGGAAGAAATGGACAATGTTCTAGAATCTTACAGCCTGCCAAAACTGAATCAAGTAGAAACAGACCAACTGAACAGACCGATCACTAGAAATGGCATTGAAGATATCATAAAATCACTCCCTACAAATAAAAGTCCAGGACCAGATGGCTTCACAGGTGAATTCTATCAAACATATAAAGAGGAACTGGTGCCCATCCTCCTTAAACTCTTTCAAAAGGTGGAAGAAGAAGGAATACTCCCAAAGATATTCTATGATGCCACCATCACCCTCATTCCAAAACCAGACAGAGATACCACCAAAAAAGAAAACTATCGGCCAATATCATTGATGAATATAGATGCAAAAATTCTCAACAAAATCTTAGCCAACCGAATCCAACAACATACCAAAAAAATTATACACCATGACCAGGTTGGGTTCATCCCAGGTTCACAAGGATGGTTCAACATTCGCAAATCAATCAGCATCATACACCACATTAACAAAAAAAAAGCTAAAAATCATATGATCATCTCAATAGATGCAGAAAAAGCATTTGACAAAGTCCAACATCCATTCATGATCAAGACCCTCGCCAAAGTGGGTATAGAGGGAACATTCCTGAATAGAATCAAAGCCATTTATGATAAACCCACAGCAAATATAATCCTCAATGGGGAAAAACTGAAAGCCTTCTCACTCAA
This sequence comes from Phacochoerus africanus, assembly GCF_016906955.1. Lineage (NCBI taxonomy): Eukaryota > Metazoa > Chordata > Mammalia > Artiodactyla > Suidae > Phacochoerus > Phacochoerus africanus. Next base: position 249,908,960 of record NC_062544.1, on the reverse strand, counting down.
ATCTGGAACAAGACAGGGATGCCCACTCTCACCACTGCTCTTCAACATAGGTTTGGAAGTCCTAGCCACAGCAATTAGGCAAACAAAAGAAATAAAAGGAATCCATATAGGAAGAGAAGAGATAAAACTGTCACTGTATGCAGATGACATGATACTATACATAGAAAACCCTAAGGACTCAACCCCAAAACTACTTGAACTGATGAATACATTCAGCAAAGTAGCAGGATATAAGATTAACATTCAGAAGTCAGTTGCATTTCTGTATACTAGCAATGAAATATTAGAAAAGGAATACAAAAATACGATACCTTTTAAAATTGTACCTCACAAAATCAAATACCTCGGAATACACCTGACCAAGGAGGTGAAGGACCTATATGCCGAGAACTATAAAACTTTAATCAAAGAAATCAAAGAAGATGTAAAGAAATGGAAAGATATTCCATGTTCCTGGGTTGGGAAAATCAATATTGTAAAAATGGCCATCCTACCCAAAGCAATCTACAGATTCAATGCAATTCCTATCAAATTACCCAGGACATTTTTCACAGAACTAGAACAAACAATCCAAACATTTATATGGAACCACAAAAGACCCAGAATCGCCAAAGCAATCCTGAGAAACAAAAACCAAGCAGGAGGCATAACTCTCCCAGAGTTCAAGAAATACTACAAAGCCACAGTCATCAAAACAGTGTGGTACTGGTATCAAAACAGACAGACAGACCAATGGAACAGAATAGAGAACCCGGAAATAAACCCGGACAACTATGGTCAATTAATCTTTGACAAGGGAGGCAAGAACATCAAATGGGAAAAAGAAAATCTATTCAGCAGGCATTGCTGGGAAACCTGGACAGCTGCATGCAAAGCAATGAAACTAGAACACACCCTCACACCATGCACAAAAATAAACTCAAAATGGCTGAAAGACTTAAATATACGACAGGACACCATCAAACTCCTAGAAGAAAACATAGGCAAAACACTCTCTGACATCAACATCATGAATATTTTCTCAGGTCAGTCTCCCAAAGCAATCAAAATTAGAGCAAAAATAAACCCATGGGACCTCATCAAACTGAAAAGCTTTTGTACAGCAAAGGAAAACAAAAAGACAACTTTCAGAATGGGAGAAAATAGTTTCAAATGATGCAACCGACAAGGGCTTAATCTCTAGAATATATAAACAACTTATACAACCCAACAGCAAAAAAGCCAGTCAAGCAATGGAAAAATGGGCAAAAGACCTGAATAGACATTTCTCCAAAGAAGATATACAGATGGCTAACAAACACATGAAAAAATGCTCAACATCGCTGGTTATAAGAGAAATGCAAATCAAAACTACCATGAGATATCACCTCACACCAGTCAGAATGGCCATCATTAATAAATCCACAAATAACAAGTGCTGGAGGGGCTGTGGAGAAAAGGGAACCCTCCTGCACTGTTGGTGGGAATGTCAACTGGTACAGCCACTATGGAGAACAGATTGGAGATACCTTAGAAATCTATACATAGAACTTCCATATGACCCCGCAATCCCACTCTTGGGCATCTATCCGGACAAAACTCTACTTAAAAGAGACACATGCACCCGCATGTTCATTGCAGCACTATTCACAATAGCCAGGACAGTAAACAACCCAAATGTCCATCGACAGAGGATTGGATTCAGAAGAAGTGGTATATATACACAATGGAATACTACTCAGCCATAAAAAAGAATGACATAATGCCATTTGCAGCAACATGGCTGGAATTAGAGACTCTCATACTGAGTGAAATGAGCCAGAAAGACAAAGACAAATACCATATGATATCACTTATAACTGGAATCTAATATCCAGCACAAATGGACATCTCCTCAGAAAAGAAAATCATGGACTTGGAGAAGAGACTTGTGGCTGCCTGATGGGAGGGGGAGGAGGAGGGAGTGGGAGGGATGGGGAGCTTGGGTGTATCAGACACAACTTAGAATAGATTTACAAGGAAATCCTGCTGAATAGCATTGAGACCTTTGTCTAGATACTCATGTTGCAACAGAAGAAAGGGTGGGGGAAAAAATGTAATTGTAATGTATACATGTAAGGATAACCTGACCCCCTTGCTGTACAGTGGGAAAATAAAAAAAAAAAAAAAGAAAGATGAGGACACTTGATTGGTAAAAAAAAATACATAAAATAATTATTTTCTACAATTTTATAATTTTTAATTTGCAGTGCTTGGCTATGCTATTTTTTTTAAGATCTTCAACCTAACCTATTTTGTTTTTGTTTTGAAATGTTAATTTATAAGTAACAAAAAAATGCTGCCTCTGAAAAGCCAGGTGGTCAAATGAAGGTGTTATTCATCCCAAGGAGGTGTGGAGAGGAGGGGGTAGTGACCGGAAGAGCAGAATCCAGTTATGTTTCAGGATTTTCTTTTGGAAGCTCTTTAGGGGAGAGCAATGTGATCATGGGATGCTGAATTTTAGGACGATTACTTAGACCAGATTCTAATATCCCGTAGTGTCTGTTTTGGGCACAAGCAATGGAACCCACATTGATACGGGTACACAAAATGGGAATATATGGGTAACTCAATTTGGAGGATTGGGATAAAATTAGGTCTCAAAATCAATTGCACTCTTGTACTTCAGTACCACCTGCTTTCTCTCTATTGTTTTAGATTGCTGGCTTTTTTTTTTTTCTGCTTTTTGCCTTCATGTTCTCGAAATGGTAACTAGCTTGTTGAATATGAAAATTTAAAAAAAAGGCTCTCAACAACTTGTGATGTTTACATTATTCGCTTTCCAAGAACAGAGAGGGACTCAGTTGCCATTTTTGCATCATGAAAAAGGTTTAAGGAAAGAGGTATGATGCTGTTGTATTTCGTCCCCCACATACTGCACTCTGGACTGGGACTGCTAAAGTTTGGTTGGGTTTGGGGATGACTTGCTTACAAGGTACAGTCAAGATTGTTGAGAACTGAAGCTGTGTCCAGAGTATGGCAGCCACTGTGCAGCCTGACATGCTAATTAAATTCCAAAGAGAAACTACAATCTTCTCTGAAGAAGAGCAAAATTAACTTAGAGATTTAAAATAGCAGTTGAGTAAAAACTGGGGAAAGAAAATGTCAAGCTTTGCCTTTATAGCATAGCATCAAGGAGGGGAAAGGGCTAGGAAAACCAGACTCTATACTAATTTTTATCAGAAATTTCAAAATTTCTTACTAGAAACTTATTGCTCTTGATAAATAACTCTAACTATCCTACTGTCACTGACTCTCCACCTCTGCTGTGCCTCAGTATCATCTGGGGGAGATTTTAAAAATATAGACATATAGGGCCTAGCCCCTGAGACTCTGATTCAGTTAATTTGGAGCCTAGCTCTAGCAGTAGTATTTTAAAGATCATCCTACTGAGCTTGATGTGCAGCCAAGATTGAAAGTCACCAGGTATTTGACTAAATTACTTCTTATTGTCATTGTATAATATTTTTATATTTGTATAATATATAAAATACCTGTCATTTTAAAAATATGTCCAGTTATAATAATGGAATAAGGATGGAATTATAAAGGTGACTGAGGTGACTTGGATGGTGAATAAACAATTATTATCTTTAAGGGACTTACAACCTACAGCTCAAATGTAATTGAAAGGCTCTTACAGCAAATCCACTTGGGGTACTTATTAAAATTTCAGATGCCTTGGACTTAACCTGACCTACTGATCATAATCTCTGAGGGCAAGTCACAGAATATGGATTTAACCAACCTACTCTTTTGGACGTATGTGCTTGAAAGTTTAAGAGCCAGGGTCTAGAGCCACATGACTACTCCTCACAGCTATTTTTCCTGAAGTAAGTCTAACAGCTGAAATGTAGTGCCTAAGTTAATATTGCTGCTCACCTGATGACGATAACTTATTGTGTAACACAGTGCCTGGGAGGAATAAAAAAAACTGCTTCAATTTTTTCTTTTTTTGTCTGACTAGCTGCATCAGCCTCCTTTTAGTTATTGGAATGATGCAGTTTCTTCTCTATTTAGTTAAAATAACTATTCTGGATTGTATGGAAATAGCTATTTTTATATACCCTTGTCCCTGTTGTAATATTTACAATAATTATTATAATGGGCAATGCATTTTTTTTCCTCTGCACTTAGGTCTTATGAAAAAAGGCTAATAATGAATAATTATAAACAATGAAAGCATGTGGTTATTATTCTTTGCCCTTTTTCTGTTTTAACCTTGGGAGTATTTCTTTTTACTAGCTATTCTATGGTATATGTCGTAGAATTCAACAAATGTTCATTGAAATTGGCATAATTCAGCTTTCTGTCTGATTAATATTAACCAAAATGAAAGGGAGTCTTAAAGAGTAAGAGTATTGTATAATTGTGAACATGGTAGTCAGGGTCACTCATTTCATGATGAAAAGGAATATATCAAATTCCTATGTCTCTGTATTGCTCATTCAAAAAAAATACTGAATTCAGTTACCTTCTCTTAGATTAAGGAAATATCTATGTACTCTTTAATAGATTAGATTAAGTAAATGTCTATATACTCTTTATAGATCTTTGGATGATCCAGTCCAAAGGAATCATTTGAGAGTTCCAAGTAATTATGTGTAGTAAAAGGGAAGCAATAAAAGCATCATTTCTTGCCATCTCTTATTACTCATGGAGACATATTAACTAAAATCAAGATTCTACTAGAAATTGTGTATTTTGAATTTCTCTTTATTTGTATTTAATACACCAGTACATTCAAGGCTTTAGCCTTTTTCCATAATTACTTGAATTTTATTATTCCACATGTGTCCTTTTTTGACTGCCATGTTTCTTTAGTTCAATAAATGTTATCAAGCATTCTCTGACTGTTCCTATTGCATCAACCTTAATTAGCTTTTGATTACTGTTAATTTCACAGCATTTTCCTTTTAATAAGTTGCATCAAAATGCTTTCATTTCTGTTGCAGCAAGTTTAATTAGTTTTTGAGCCTTGTTTCTGTTTTCCCTTCCATTTTTAGAAAAAAAGAAATGACACCCACTTTCTTTGTTTCTATGAGGATATCCATGACTTACGACTTGATGTTTACCAGAAGCCCTCATCTAAGACTTAACAATACAAAGTGATGGTAACTTGGAGCCTTTTCATTTGCATCAGGAACATTCCCATGGACTTACATAGTTAAAGTTGCTTCTGATTATTAAAAAAATAGTATAATTTGATTTTCAAATATGAAAATGATTAATTTAAAATAATTCTAGGATTCTCACTGGTCCATCAATTTAGTGAAGCTGATTAGCACTTCATGTATTCAGTTGTATGACACAAAATAGGTATATTCTTTTTTCAAAAATTTATTGTGCATTTTTTCCTGGTGAACCAAACTGCCGCTTATAATAGCCCTTAGGATAAAATAACACCCAAACTACTTTTTGTAATTATATACTAATTAGTTATGACTTTAACCTACTGGATATATTTACTTTTTTAAGTAATATGTATAAAAGTATAATAATACATTATACATTGTTATCATACATATTATTAACCTTTAATATTTATGTGACTTGAACTATGAACTATGTCATCTCTGGGAATTTAAAACTTTCAATTACTTCTCCTCCCTTCAAAAAATTAGTAAATAAGAGCATAGCAACCATGCATTACATTGCATATTATTATTGAATGACAACCATTAAAATATCAACTATTTTGAATTAGGTTATAATATTCTATATTACAATCAATATTATAATAATTGTAATAATATAATAATCAGTGTAACATATTAGTGTTAAATGTAAGAAAAGTAAATGCCCAATTAAAGGACTGATAACGTGAAACTCTTATTAACATGAAACTCCAGAGAAAAAATTGACAATTGCAAAACTAAAAACTGAGCATTGTAGGTAGTTGCGTCCATTTGGCACATATTCAAATGCAATTTCCAGGGCCAGGCTAGCATTATTTATGGAAAGAAGGGAAAGGGGAGTAATGTAACAGGACAGAAAGACCTGCAAGTTTAGTACCACATGAGTTTAGTTTACCTTGCTTAGAAAATATGAATTCTGGCATTTGAAGGAGCTTAAAGTTTATCTAGACCTATCTTCTTTCCGATTTTTTTTTTTTCATTTCCATGTTATTCTTCCAAATGCTCCTACAAATTTTGGCTATTCCTATTAGAGAAAACTGCCAATCTTTAAAGGCTGTTCATACTGTCTTCAGCTTGTCCTGAAATACTGGTTCTAAGCTAAAACCTGTAAGGTTGTGACTGACACTCTTGAGTTCTAATTTTACCCAGACAATTCATATGGGTGGTAGGTGGTGGGCCAGGGGAATACATCTAATTGCTCTGATGCATGTTACATAATTAAGGTTCAGAATAGCATTATATGTTTAGATTAATAGATTTTATTAATAACTGTACAGCAATAAAGATAGTATATAGCAGTAGAGATATATGCATATAAAAATTTTCCTTGTTTCATATTTAGGCAGAGTCATAGAATCTGTCATGTCTTCTTTTGATTGACCTTAAAATGACTCTTGCCCCTCTAATTTCATTGACATGCCATTATTAAGAAGCCCTTATAACAGTGTTAGAAAATTTTCAGGACATGTAGTTTATAAAATTAACAGTTTCTGTCTTGTAACTAATTTTAATATATGCTTATTTTCTATAATAAACCCTTCTATCGTACAAACATTTCTGGTATCTTATGCTCTTTACATTTTTTTTTAATATTTAATCGCTTTAATGCATATATTTTCCAATCCTGCAGCTGCTGCAGAGGTTAAAAAAAGTCTACCAAAAAAACATTCACGATGAACTGTCATGATTAGTGCCTCTGTGTATTGCTCCAGAGAAAAACAAATTAGCACTAGAAGGAAAATCTGTTCTGGGAAGTCCCACACTGCTGGTGTAATGGCCTATTCCCATAAGAGGATTGAATAGAATAGATCCATTGTGACTTCCCAAATGATCATGGCTAGCAGCCTCTGGAGATGAGGAACAACAGCTGAAGAGATAGAGAAAATAAAATGTTCTGCTTGAATGCAAGCTATATTTGCCTGCTTTCCCCAACCCTCTTTCAGGAAATGTTGCCCTTTCAAACCAGGACACCTGCTATTTTTTTGTCAAAGCTTTGTGGCAAAAACTAGACTTGGATCAATGAGATCTATCTTCTTGGGTCAAATAATTTCCTGTTCATGGTCACTTAAATTCATCTCAAATATAAATTTCTTTCAGAGAACTCTGCTATATACTAGGCACCATCACATGTCTTCTTGGAAAGATAAGGGAGCAGGGAAGCCATGTCTCTGCACGCCTTCTTCTCACACACCCCACTGAGCAACTGAGGATAAAGAGAGGTTGTCACATATGTTTTAATTCAACCTCTTTTCTGATAATTGAACTCGTCCTTATGTCTCTTTTTCAGTTGTTGTGATTTTGCCCTTATTGTTAACTTCTTGCAGAAGGCAGGATTGTGACTCACAAATGTTATAGGTAATTCCTTAGATGTCAGATTTATAAATTATTAGAGTAGCTACTGTATACAAAATTATTTAACATTAATTTCTATAAAGTAGCAGATTAAAAATATAAAGATATATAATTGCGACCAAGCATTCATACAGCAACGAATTACAAGTTCTATCTGTAAAAACAAAACTTAAGTGAATAATTTGTAATTGTATACTAGTAGTGCCTATATATATTTGCAGAGTAAATAGAAAAAGGAAACCATAAAACTATGATGAAATGATTAGTATCATTATGGCTTTGAAACTGCCATGGCCTTTACATAAACTAGAAGCATCTTTTTTAAAAATGTATTTTGGAAAAACATGGAATAATAACCAAAATATATTATTTTTAGATTATATTTATATTATGCAAAATTGAGAAATCATGTTTTGTAGAGATAATTTATTTCATTTTTCAGCTGACATTAAGTACATGGAATCAAAATAATAGTAGAATCACTGCCCTCTAACTATAGTTATCTTTATCTCTTAGGATATAATCCCCACTGCCTTTTTTCAGTCCTTAGTGTAAATTTATAGTAGGGTATCTGATAATTCTTTAAATTTTCACCATGAAGCAAAAGGTTAATCATCCCTTTAAAATTAATCCTATATAGTTTTATTGTTTAAAATAAAATACAAGGCCTTTTAAAGCAACCAATATTTATATGAGATTTTCTAACTATTCCATTATCTTGACTTTCAAAGGTGGTAAATATCTAGTTTGAATTTCTCTCATCAGTTCAATAAATATGAGTAAAATGCCCTCATAGAATTGGGGTGGGAAGGAAGTGTTAACTAACAATAAGCAGGATTATCATTAATAGACATTTAAACTGACTTTTCTCCCAAGCCCAGCAGTGCATTTGAAGATCACCTCCATGCTCCTTGTAAACAGCAGAAGCTGAAACTCCAGGAGGAACTCTAATGCAAATGTGCTTTATAACTTTCCAGAAAATTTGGCTTGAGGAAGAATTTCTATTAGAAATATTTTCAGAAATATGGTTCAGTTCAGTGTGTGTGTGTGTATGTGTGTGTGTGTTGAGAGCGTTATGATAACTAATAATAAAAAAAAACCCCTGATGTTCTTAGCTTAGGTATTAAAAGTACTCCCATTCTTTTCCCCCTTTGCATGCCAACCACCCAGCCCAACCACCCCAACCACCCACCCAGGAAGTACAGGGTGCTAAGGATTCCAGTTCTGCAGCCAGACCCTCTGAGTCTAGTCCCAGCACCACCTCTTTATAGCTGTACAACATTGGACAGGGAATGAGCCCTCTAGGCTTTAGTTTCCTCATCTCTCCAAAGTGGGTATAATATTAATATCTTCTTGAGAGAAATATAGGAGATAAGCCAGGTATCTGGGATTTCTGAGCCTCAAAGAATTTTTTCTTCACATAGTAGAGAAAAGATCACTTTGTTGTCATGAAGAAAAGGTTGTGGCTTGATATGGTGAGCTAAGAGTACCCTCTCTATTTAACAAATTTTAGTCATGAGTTACTTTTTTAGCTCTCAAGAAACAAAAACACATTTTTTAAATAGAATCCAAGCCATAAAATATAAAAATCATATTTGCTGCTTTAGCTTTAAGGGGATTGATAGAGCCATGTTCATTTACTTAATCATTCAATCAATATATAAGGTATACTTCCTACCATACTCTAGGATGACTGAGCAACAGAACTATAGACAAACAATTGGGAAAGTACATTTTTGTTGTTGTTTTATCAGTTTCTTATATTTCTTTTTTTGGGGGGGCTGCAACTGAGGCATATGGAAGTTCCTGGGCTAGTTATACATTCTATTCTATATAGTTTAATCATAAGATTTAAAACATTAATTTGTTTATTTGTTTATTTATTCTTTTTTAAGGCCACACCTGAAGCGTATAGAAGTTCCCAGGTTAGGGGTAAAATCAGAGCTGCGGCTGAGGTCTACACCACAGCCCCAGCAATGCAGGATCTGAGCCACATCTGTAACTGACACTGCAGTTCCAGATCGTTAGCCCACTGAGTGAGGCCAGGGATTGAATCTGCATCCTCACAAACAGTATGGTTGGGTTCTTAACCCACTGAGCCACAGTGAGAACTTCAATTTCTTATATTTCTGTTTAGTTGTCCAAGTTGGAAATGTCCAAAATATATGGGTTGGAAGTATAAGAGATAGGGTGTTCATCAAATACTTGGCAGAAACACTGAATTTTAAGGGTAAAGAAATATCTACAATTAACCAAAAAAACAAAAAACAAAACAAAAACTAAGGATTATGTGCCTACTTTTCCCTGGCCATTGTCACATTGAATGGATATAAAAATAAATATTGTGTCCTTCAAGAATGAATTTAGGATTAGGATGGGATCTGCTTGCTCAGTGTGACATGTTAAATTTTGTTGCCAGAACCTTGTGAGATGGAATATTATTTGCAAATCAAAGTGTTTTATATCCCTCTGTGGTTCATAAAAGGTCTCATGATGTTCTTAAGGAAAAAAGAAAAAAAAAACATAGTCATGTTGATATTAACAGTATACCAGCTCATTAATAACTTCCACTCTGGCATACTAACTTACTAAACATGATAGGATTTGCTCAAAATGGTGATTGTTTCTCCTATGATGGTTTTTTACTCATTACATTCTACCTAATTTCTACCCCAATGCATTATCTAAATTGGCTAGGGTAGTTAATAAAAACTGAATAGATAAACTAGGAAAATAATATTTCTCAGATCTTTTTTCCACTAAAAAACAAGCAACAATCTATGTATAAAAAATTTTGTCTTGGGAGTTCCCATTGTGGCTCCATGATAATGAACCCATCTAGTATCCATGAGGATGCAGGTTGCAACCCTGGCCCTGCTCAGTTGGTTAAGGATCCTGCATTGCCATGAGCTGTGGTGTAGGCTGCAGATGCAGCTTAGATCCCACATTGCTGTGGCTGTGGTGTAGGCCAGAGCTGGAGTCCAATTCAGTCCCTGAGGGCCTGGAAACTTTCATTTGCCAGAGGTGTGGTCCTAAAAACAAAAAGAAAAAAAGAAAAAATTATCTTATTTGATACATTAGCTCACATCTCCAATCATGTAAGTCAGAAGGTTCGGGAGTGATTTTAGAAAGATTTTGCTAATTAGCATATTTAAGAAATACAGCCAGCTAGATGCACTCGTGTTTTTGTTTTGTTTTATGCAAATTTTAATGCAAATATTTATGCAATATTTAAATTTTCAGCATATAATACCGCCAGAAGAAAATTATTGAAACAAAAAATTTTAAAAACCTGAATTTGATTTCTCAGTGAATTATTTTGACTTGTCTAATAAACTTTAAGATAAATGTGTTAATGGAATAAAACATCTTTATATTAGTATTATATCTTCTGGCAATCATTAAAATACAGATACCTTTGTTATAGTATCAATAGCACAGTGAATGTTGACTTTAACTTGAGTCCTTAACTTTCCAGTTAAATTTTTACAAATTTTTAAAAATTATTTTTTCTAAATAGTGTTTTTATCATATAGTTTTATTAAGATTTAATTGTCATATAGCACTGTATAAGTTTAAGATATATAGCATAATGTTTTGACTTACATATTATCAATAATACACCAATACTTTTAGTATTACACCAATACTTTTAGTGAACAGCCATCATCTAAGAATACAAAATAAAAAAAAAAATGTTTCCTTGTGATGAGAACTCTCAGGATTTACTCTCTTACCAACTTTCAGTCATAATATGCAGCAGTGTCACTTATATTAATCATGTACATTATATCTCTAGTACTTATTTAGCTTATAACTGGAGTCTGTACCTTTAACTATCTTTGTCCAATTCCCTCCACCCCATCCTCACCCTTGCCTCTGGTAACCACAAACCTGATCTCTTTTTATATGAGTTTATTTGTTGAAATATAATTGATCTACAATATTATGCTAGTTCCTGCACACAACATAGTGATTTGATATTTCTATTCATTTAAAAGTGATCACCATGGTAAGTCTAGTTACCATCTGTCACCATACATAGATATTACATTATTATTGACTATATTCCCTATGCTGTACATTTCTACCTGTGACTCATTGATTTTGTAGCTGAAAATGTATCTTAGTTTCCCTCATCTGTTTCACTCATTCAATAATATATTTAAATAATTTTCCCCTTAGGTTGAAATATAAAGTTATAAAATCACAGAATAACTAGAAGAAACTATGAATATTTTAAAAATTTTATTTAATGAACTTTATTTGCTTATTATGTGCCAGGCATGGGTCCACTTTATTTAGTCCTCATGACCAATGTAAAGCTGGGTTTTTTATTAGACTGTATTACAGATGGGAAAACTGAGCCTCAGCGAATTTAATTCATTTGACCAAATTCATGCAGTTGCTAATTGGCAGAGTCAAGACATGAATCCAGGAAGTTTATACTTCTTGTTGCCCATTTAATAAAAGTTAATCACATAGAGAGATGAAAGCAGACTGGGGAATGTAGTCTCTGCCTTGCAGGGACAATGGAACAGAATGGTAAAAGGACCCCATTTTCCAGGAGGGAAGCCATCCGTCTGTGTCACATCATATCATCTAAATGTGGGCTACTGCTCATTTATGTACAGGAAAATGCTACTGGCCAGTTCATTGGTTAGAGTCAGGCTTAGTAGTATTATAAAAGATCAGAAAGATTGCATGCTTTCATACAACCATATCATTTTAGTAAGCATCATGCTGTCCTCCATTTGAGCTGCTACTATTACTTTGGGAAGTATATATACCACTGATTACTGACTTGGTTATCGGTCTATTTTCTGAAGGGATCTAACCCAAAATGAATTCCATGAATTCCTTTTCATTAAAATCAACATTCTTGCCTTGAAAATCATCTTGAATTTCAAAATAATGTCCCCCCCCTGAAATATTTCCAGTTTCAGAATTTGGCAACAATCACACCCAGTTTAAGAGTGTGATGAAATGTAAGGCATACTCAGTTAAAAATAAACCTCATTAAAACAGCTTTCTGAATTTTTTTAATCTGGTAAACTCACAAGGTACACAAAGTTTTGAGTATAGGTCATCATGCATAATCCACTTCACTTGAAGTATTTATTTAGCACAAGGATTTCCAAACTAGGGAAATTGTTTTTTGGTTTGTTTGTTTGGTTTTGTATCTATGAAACATTTTGGAGCCTGACTTTAAGAGACATTCCCTGAGGTAAGATATGTCCAAATTTTGAGTACACACTAGACTGAAGAGAGTACAATGAATATACAGGTATAGGACTTCTCAGAGACATTGCTCTCAGATGCTCCTGCACATAGAGTGTCACCAAGAAAAGGATTTAACAGGCAGATGTTTCATTTTGGGACACACTAATCCACATGAATATAACTGAAGGTGTTTTAAATTCAAGATGCCATCAAGAGCGTTAAGGTTGACTGCATCTGTAATAAGGAATGACAACTTTGTATATTTTACTAGCCATTAACTCAGTGCTTCCTGAATGTTTTCATGTCTTGGCACAGAGAGAAAATGACAATATTTATATGGCACTTTGGGGTAAATAGGCAAGTCAGCTTGTGGCTGGAAGCTGTGGGTTGAGAGCCCCCAACTCCAGAGGGCTGAGGGGATTATTATCACTGTGCTGGTCAGTCACAGAACAAGTGGTGGTTTATAGAGAAACCCAGACAATCTCAACAGTGTGGCTATGTGACTGCCCTCTGGTCTGGTTTATTCGAATGCCGCTTTCCTGTCATGTGCTTCACCAAGAGCCTTGTGTGGATCTGAAGTGTCTCTGAATTACTTGATTTGCATAGAGTTCTTACCTATCGCATCTTCAAATGCTAAAGGTCCCCCTCCCCCCCCCCCAACTGCATTCACAGGCCTCAGGTATTCCTATAGTGCCTCACGTGACCTCAAGTCTCCTTTTAAATATGAATTTTATCTTGGTGTCTTGGGAAACCTTTGCAAAAGCAAATATTCTTTCTAATATGTTCTGCACAGATGTGGCTGCCTGCTGTAAACTACTGGTAGTGGAGTATGGTTACTCTGTCTTGCTCCTCTGAGCCTGGTGGTCATATACTGGTTGCTGAGGCTGCCAGCACAATGCAAACAGGAGGGGCATTTAACATCCTTTGAGGAAAGAGTCTTACTTCTAATTTGAGGCAGATGAAAGTAGTTCTCTTTTCACAAGAACTTGGATATAATGATATTTCCAATGTAAACTCTTAAAATCCTTCCTCCCCTGTAAACTTTTCAAATCACTTTATGCCCATTGTTTTTATAGAACATACTAAAACATTTTGGTGGTGTTCACAATAAAATTATGGTTTGGATTATTCTGTGCAAAAATTTATAATTGAATGAGCTGTCTATTTCATGTTTTAAATTTAGAGTCTAGAGGACAGTGGTGACATTTTGCAATTGTTTCTTATGATTAATTGAAATAAGCGTAGGGAGGTGAAGATTCTTCCCAGCTGTGATTTCTCTGTTGGAGTGATCTTTCTTAAACTGCTCACAGTTGTTCTACTCTTTGTCTTTTCATGTTAAATCGTTTTACAAACAAGGGTGAAAGTTCAGCCACTTAACCATATCCCCAGGTTGTAAAATGATTCATATCTCCTCTTAGGAACTAGAATAGATTTTTTTGGACAAATCTTGTATCACTTTGTAAAATCCAAAGGTAACAAAAATACTCCTTTTATTGCAGTCACTTTATTATTTTTCATAAATTTAATTTCTTCTGTAAGCACAGCTTAATATAAATTTCCAGAAATCTGTATCCTACTAACAAAGATTTTGTCATACAGGAAAATGTGAATTTTAAATTAGATACCAGAAATTAGATAAATTTTAGCAGTATATACAAAGATATTCATATTTGACAAAAATACTATTAAAAATTAATTTTGTCCATATGTCTGACTCTGGAATTCTAAAACCAATCATCTGATTTGTATAAATCCATGGTTACCTATGATTATGTTACAATAGTATGAATTATTTCCAATGTAAGTTGGTTAGCCAGTTTAAAAACTAAAAATAAATGATTTTCAAAGAGGGTTTTTAAATTATTCAGTTGCTTCTAGTAAAGCACATATTTCCTATAGCCAAACCTGTTTGTTCATTTCCAATGTCATCCTAACTGCAGATTATTTCCACTATCACTTCAGAACTGATCTCTGTACTTCTGGGTATGTGCATTTATTTATTTCTTGATCAGGATTAGGTTAATCTTCCTAAAACATTTTTTTTTTTGATTATTTCAACTTTCTCTAAAATCTCCAAAGCCTTCTTATTGCCTATTTGGTAAATTCTTCATTCTACTTTTCTAGATTCTTCTTCTTTTTTTAATCATTCAGTTTGTGTTTTCCACCATTTCTCAAAGAATCTTCATTGCTCTTCCAGGCTGTAATTCCATATGCTTCCAGCGGATTGTTGCCCACTACTTGAACACCTTTCCTCCAGTGTGTCTCTCAACATTTGTTCCTTTTCTAATGCTTAGGTCAAGGACTCCCTTCTCAAGGTCATGACTACTGTAAAAAACATTGCCATAGACTTTCTCTGAGTTGGCACAGGAATGAAAAATTGGCATTTTTTGCTTCAGTGTCTAATTTTAAATGTTAATGGCCATTTTCTCATTGAAATTATATGTATTGAGTGCTCTTAGGTACCAATTTGAGTACACAGTTGCAGATAAAACAGTAAAGCTCCTTCCTTTCAATATGTTTATGATATAGTGACAGAGACAATAAATGCTCACCAGAAACCCTCTTAAATAAAACATAATTATGAATTACAAAAAGTGTTATCTTAACAAAGAAAAGACTGAGAGCTATCAGAATGAATAAGAGGAAAACCATAAGTGAACGAGAATTCTTTAAGGGCATGATAATCTTAAAAATTTACATTTAACTGAGACTAGAAAGATAAGTAATAATTAGCTAATCTTAGAACACTGGGATGGCAAAGAGGATGAGAATAGACATAATCAACACAAACTTTGAAAATAGAATTCCTGAAATACATAAAATTTGATGAACATAGGGAATGAAGAAAATAGAGAAATCAAGGATTTCTAGATTGAACAGCTTGGGTGGTTGAGGACTTAGCAAATAAAGAATGAAGGAGAACAGATTTTGTCAGGGTGGAGTGGAGGTTGAATAAGTGAGTTGTTTAGTTTTTTCTTAAGTTTGAGTTTGCTGTAATATATCTACATAGTAATTTCATATAGCCACATGGGTCTCAGTGTCTAAAGTTTACCTGCATTGTTGCAATAGCCTTTAAAATAACTAGTCTATCCCTCCAGGTATAATCTTTGTCATCTCCTATAATGAGTTAGATTTCCATTTTCTCTATCCAGAATGCACCAAATGTGTATTGCATTTGTTTGCTCATTAAGTACATTATCTGTATTTGCTTGGCCCCTCTAACCTATTTTCTTAGAGATAAAATATTGTGCCTATAATAGCTCCAAGTATATAATAGACAATAAATGTTTGTTATATGGATGAATAAATGAATAGATAAATAGACTGAAGAGTTCAATGAGACATGTATATTTGTCTTTCCTCTCTCCAGAAGACTGATGGCTAGTTGCAAAGATCTTGTCTTAATCTACTTCCAGATCCATTATCATGTGTGACACACTAATGGACATTAAATAAATACCCCATTGATTCATGGATATGCAAGTAAGATACACTGATTCAGTCAAACAATTCCAGAATATGTCTGCAAAAAAAAAAGTCATCTAATTTTTTTTCTTATTTCATAGGAAATATGGAGAAAGAAAAATGTGTCAATATGCAGGGATAGGACAAGGATATAGAAAAGTGAAGGTAATACAAATCTAGAAACTGGCAATGTTAAAGCATAAAGACAAAGAGAAGAGGTTTGTAATAACTTCTATGTCTAAAATTGTATCTAGTGACATTGAGTTTCAGCTATCATAATCCTATTACCTGTTATTCTTTGCACATAAGAACCAAACACTTTGTGTTTTATTTGTTTATAGACAATTTGCCCCACTGGAAAGCTCTCTCCTAGTAGCCCCAGCACATGGCACACAGAAATCAATGAATACTTTTTTTTTTTTTTGCTTTTTAGGGCCACATCACAGCATATGGAAGTTCCAGGCTAGGGGTCAAATCTGACCTACATTACAGCTTGTGGCAACACTGGATCCCCGACCCACTGAGTGAAGCAGGGATTGAACTTTCATCCTCATGGACACTAGTTGAATTCACACCACAATGAGAACTCCCAATGAACACTTTTTTTCTTGCTGAATGAATTAATGAATACATATTGCCATTAACTATTCCTTTTCAACCCAAAATTTAGCAGAATTCCTGGATATAGGTAAGAACTTTTAAAAGTCCAGCTGGCAAGTGATTTTACTTTTAAGCAATCTTTCTAAAAAATGTTCTCTCTCTGCCAGCATTGTCATTAGAACATTAGCAATAATTAAAACCATAAGTGGAAGTTCTAGATGACTGGGCTGCTGAAAAGGAGCAATTAAGCATCATAGGCAGGAAGGAATTTACATTTTTCACACAATCAATTGTATAGGTGTTAAAAGAAGCATTGGAGGCCAAGGAGAGCAAAACAAAACAAAACAAAACAAAATGAAAAGAAAGACATAAAAAGTAAGAAATAATGATAATGAATAGGACACTTATCTTAAGCTATTTTCATTTTTTTCATTGTTTAAAATATACAACCCAAAATTAAAGGCAATTAAGCAAAAATTATATCAATGCCTTAATTGTATTAAATTATAAAATATAAGCTAGATAATTTTCTTACCCTTTTGATTTATGAAATTACTAGAATGACTAGATTAAAATGGCCTTGACATGCATGGTTACTTTCCTTTTATCACGCTTGTAAATATGTAATACACCCAAAGAGAAATAAAGGGGAAAAAGAGAATGAGTTGCTTAGAGAAATATGAAATATTTCTTCAATGCAAAAATCCAGACACTATGCTGTGAATTTGAAATAAATAATACTTATACAAATATTTTTTAAATGATAAGAAAATTTAGAGTGATTCATCTGATATTTAGATGTTTTAATAGAAAATTTTAAAAATGAAGGCAACAGTAGAACAATAGGTAAATGCTATTGGTAATCGAAATAATATAATGCTTGAAACTCCAGTTTTATGAAACTACAGAACAGCTTTTTTTGGGTCATTGCTCAAGGACTAACTTCTCCAAGACCCAACCTCCTCCTTTATAAGTAGCAAACTTTAAATGCATAAATGTAAAAGACACCATTCTAAGCTCTGCGGTGATGCTATTAAAGATCTTAGAACCTAGTGAACCTCGTGAAGGAGTCAGGCATACATTGGCAGCCTACTATAGAACAACCTAGTTTCTAGGATATGGCAGGACATGATGTCTTACTATAGATAAATTATAAAAAAAAGAAAAACTGAAGAAAATATTCACCTGTTTATTTACCCTAGTTAGTCCATACATAGAATACTGGAATTTCCTTCCAGATGCCATATTCCACAATCACCCTAGAAGTACTTCTAAAATAATGCATGTGTATATCACATCCCTAAATTATATATCCACTTGCAGCCCTAGTTTTTTGTTTTCATTTTTTGAGGGGTTTTTTTTGCCCCTTAATAATATGAATATGCCTTAGTAACCTCTCACATTGGTCCAGAATATTCTACTTTATGAATGCACTGTGTAGAATTTACCAAATATTTTGTAGTACGGGTGAGAGGTTTATATTTACATCCAGGAGAAACTTTTTATCAGACTCTATCAAAAGTCCTTTCTGGAGTTCCCTGGTGGCTTAGTGGGTTAAGGATCTGGCATTGTCACTGCTGTTTTTTGGGTCATTACTGTGGCTTGGGTTTGATCCCTGGCCTGGGAACTTATGCATGCTCCAGGTGAGATTCCCCCCCCCCCCCAAAAAAAAAAACCCAACTAGGGCTGCAGGTGGATATCTGATGCTGGTGGCGATCTGAGTTATTTTCCCTTCCATGCTACCAAGGAGGGTTGTCCCCCACCACATCACATCCTCTTCTCCACTATGCAGACCTACACAATTTTATCCCATTAATAACTTTCCTACCCCTGTCAACTTGCTGCCCAACAGGTAAAATACAGTGAAAGCACCACCAATCGCCTCTCAATCTTTCCATTGGGTTTCTGTCCATAGTCCTACTCCCCAAACTTTGTATTGAAGATATATGCACTGCCCTTCAGAGGAGTCTGACAAATAAAATATGCACATGTCATCACATGCTGATTATGTTGCTCCCTTGTCAATTTAAAATTTCATATTAAATCCAGAGGGCATTGATTCAGTGATATGTAGATTCCAACCTTACCTTTTTGATAGAATGGGAGATTTATTCGGAGCGATTTGGTAATATTTTCCATTTTTTCTTTCTGTAAAGATTACAGGAGTTTAAAATAGTGTCCTTTTTTCTTCATTTTTAAGAAGCATTTTAATCTTAAACAAGCATATGCTACTTAAACACTAGTTAAGAAAGCAATCAATACAACACATTACATTAGTTCATTTATGCCTTCATATCCTATTCCTTTTTTTTTTTTTTACAGTTTGCGGAATGAAGCATTTTACTTATAGTTATGGAAATTTTCTCTTTGCTGCAGTCTAATGGTCATTGGTATGATAAAACATAAATCTTGTGTAGTTTCACATAGATGAACATTATCAAAAGTGTCTTTTTAAATATAATTATTTAGCCTACTATTGCATCAATATATTATGTTAATTCCTTTCAAAAATCTGTGTTACTCCATTTTATTCCACAAAATATAGGTGATAAACCACATATTCCATAATTATTATAAAGGAAAATAGCACACATTTAGTTAAGTCCTCTGTACTCTTTCTTAAAAGATTTATTGGATTTTGGCCAGGTTCTCTAAGCATGACTTATTTAACCTAAGATGATGGAATACTTTCCCCATAATAATAGATTACCTCAAACATTATTCTACCCATTTTTTTCCCCTCGGGAGTAGCATAAAATATTTAAGATTTTCTTTTCTATGTGGTTTATATCAGTAAATCATTATCAGAAACATAATCAAGGATTACAAACATCAACGTATGCTTAATCATTAATTGTTTGGAAATGGCTAAAGCAGAACTTCAGATGTTGACTTAGATTTCCCGCCTTTTGTGCTAGGATGAGATGAGCAAAGCAGTGTCTTGGCATAGAACATGAAATAATTATTTAAAGGATGTTAAGGTGCGAAAAAGATAAAATATACAAGCCAGAGTCAAGATCCAAGCCAACGTGTGGTAGAAAAGTTCAGGGATCCAAGGTTAAGCAGAGAAGTTTCAGAGACCACTCACTTGTGGCAGAGTGCTCAGTTCCTGTAAGAAACTCTCCCCCGCCCCCCCCCCCCCCCTTATATAGCCCCCAGGCTGTTTTGTGTAGATATACCTAGTTTACTTAAAGGGACTAAAAGAACAAACTGGTGTTAAGAATATGCAGTCAGTTTTTGTAACAATATTCCCATGAATTTAGAGCATAAGAGCATTTTGACACTAATTTGAGAAGCTCTTGGCATCAATTTTTTTATTATTAAAATATTTTAAATTCAATTAAATCTAATTTGTACCAATGTAGGCAATACAGATTAAATGAGCGTAAACACCTTTGTTTGCTTACACTTGCACTGTCAGCCAAAACAAAACAAAATTTAATTTTAGCTCTTTTATTTTGGGAATTGTGTTAAACATATAAGTTAATTAGAAAAGTTGGAGTTCCCGTCGTGACGCAGTGGTTAACGAATCCGGCTAGGAACCATGAGGTTGCGGGTTCGATCCCTGCCCATGCTCAGTGGGTTGACGATCCGGTGTTGCCCTGAGCTGTGGTGTAGGTTGCAGACGCGGCTCGGATCCAGCGTTGCTGTGGCTCTGGTGTAGGCCGGGGGCTACAGCTCCGATTAGACCCCTAGCCTGGGAACCTCCATATGCCGCGGGAGCGGCCCAGGAAATAGCAAAAAGGCAAAAAAAAAAAAGAAAAAAAAAGAAAGAAAAAACATTATCATATTTCTAACAGTCATCCTTTACACTCTGTAAATGAGGTTTTTTGTTTTGTTTTGTTTTGTTTTTTTCTTTTTGGAATTTCTTGGGCTGCTCCTGCGGCATATGGAGGTTCCCAGGCTAGGGGTCTAATCGGAGCTGTAGCTGCGGGCCTACGCCAGAGCCACAGCAACGGAGGTTCCGAGCCACATCCGAGACCTACACCACAGCTCACGGCAACGCCAGATCCTTAACCCGGTGAGCACAGCCAGGGATCGAACCCACAACCTCATGGTTCCTAGTCGGATTCCTTAACCACTGAGCCACCTCGGGAACTCCTAAATGAAGTTTTTACTGAATAATCTTTCCATTTAACCCACCCATGAACTAAATTTTGAAAACATATCTTATTCCTAAATGTTATTTATATGAATATTTATGTAAATCTTTTATCTATTGTAACTTGAAGTGTTTAGATTGTTATATTGTGAATTTGTTGGCATCTGTGTTTTATTATGAAGTGTAGAAACTTTGTTGAACTCTGTAATTTTAAGTGTTTCAACATATACTCTTAGATACTATTTACTTTCTTATTGGCAAATTAATTCATTCACTCAAAAATATTCCTTGATTACTTATTGTAGGTAAAATGTGCTCTTTTGGATGAAGGAAGTACAGAAGTAGAAAAAATAATAGACTTATTTACTGATCCTATCATTAAATTTCAGCCCTAATCATTTTACTTAGTTTTATGTTGGCAGTGGAGCAAAATCTGATAACCCATTGCTGGGAAATAAACATGTTTCGTTTGAAAAATTGCAGTCTGGAGCCTCACCCTATCTCTGGCTTTAGCTATGAAGGGGTCTAGTGTGTCTTTCTAAAAGTGAAATCTTTTGCTAAATTGTGCTAGCATATGCTTAGCTGCTAATCAATAGAACCTCTGTGTCATGATGTTGCGATTAATAAAATATGCTCACAGATAGATTGTTCATTAACCCCTCAGGAATTACAACTTTTGTTTATTTAATTCTATGACATTTACCACAATTTTCTGGTTATAAAATGCCATCTGAATACCCATTATCATTTAGACATAAGCAATTTAGTGAAAACATTAATGGGCTTAAATTAGTAAAAGTTGATGGCTTTCTAAAGTAAACTAACACTGTAGAATTACTTTTCCAAAATATATAAAGCAGTTTTGTTACACCCCACAACAGAAAAAAAAAAAAAAGGATTAAAACCAAACCATATTCAACTCACATGTTTCATTCACATATTTTACCTATATATTGCCCTGAGGAAGCCCAGATGGCTAAAACGTTGGCAGGTTTCTGCACCTGCAATGATAATAAACTACTCTGTTATTACCTGATGTACGTGAGTTGAATACAGCTACACCTTACTTGCTGCTGTATGCATCTGGTGAGTCAAGAGTTTATATTGTATTTTTATAGGGTTGGCAAATGTGTCTTGCTGTATTTTGCTGAGTTCACTTTAGCAATAGAACGCCAAAGGCCGCTAAAGCACCTTCATGCTGACACATTAATCATGTGCCAAGGCCTGACATGGAGTGGATTACTACTCCTATAATATATAGATAAAAATATCTAAACGGGCTGTTTGATAAGCCAATAAACAAACAGATGCTCCTCATACACCAAAGGAATGAGCTTAACTAAATGTTAGTTGCTGTTTCTATCTAGTACCTATGAACAAGAAGACTGTATTTGAAAGATTCAGCCAAAAAACTTTCCATTTTGCAACATTTTTAGTGTAAAACATGCTCATTGTATTATATTTGAAAAATGATGAGAAAGTGATAAGCATCACCCACAATCCCATCACTCTGATACAACCTCTGTTGACATTTTACTATGCGATTTTTTTTTTACGTGTAAAATCACTGGAAATTTATGTAGGTTATACTTTGCTTTTCTATATAACATAAACATTTTCCCATTCATTAAACATTCCTGCACATTCCTCTTACGGGGAATCATCCTCCACTTGCAAACACTTTCACCTTGTTGAATCTTAGTTTTCTTTCCTTAAATCTAAGTTTAATCATTACTTTCTCATGAGCAATTTTCCTAACTTCCCTTGCTAGAGTAGTTCCCTATATTAAATGCCCTCACAGCACCTCAAACATTTTCATTGTAGTTTTTAATGTCAGTTTTCATGTTATTCTTATTTGTGTGAGTTTTTTTTTTTTTTTAAGCCAGTGGAATTTTGGTGGGAATTGTGTTAAACTTGTAAATTGATTAGGTATTGTCATATTTATTATATTCATTCTTTCTATTCATAAATGAATTTTTCATTGAATTCTTTGTCTCCATTTTCACTTAACCCACTCGTGAATTAACATTTGAAAATATATCACATTCCTAAGTGTTATTTGTATTAATATTGGAGTGAATCTTTTATCCATTATATCTCGAGCTTGTCTGGATTATTATATTGTGAAATCTATTGACACCTCTACATTTATTATGAAGTGTAGAAACTTTGTTAAATTCTACATCATTTTAAGAGTTTTGATATAAACTCTTAGGCAATATCTACTTTTTAGCAAATTCATTCACTCCTTCAAAAATAGATCTTGATTACCTAATCAAATATAGAGATGTCAGTAGAGTCACAGTGTACAATCCAAATAAGCTCAAAATATACAATGGATAAAAGATTCACCCAAATCTGCCATTCAGAAGCATTATATCCTCAGTGTCTCCTGGCATCTGTCAACCTCATCCCACCCATGATGACAACCAAGCAGCTTCTACCACTTGCTAATAAAAAAAAATGCTAACCCAGAAAAAAATACATTTCTTGATTACTTATTGTGTATCATGCATTCTTCTGGATGCAGTAGGTATACAAAAATCTTGGCTTCCACAAAAGTTACAGGTTAGTGAAGATGTCATGTAATAAGTTCAGTAAATAATAATTATATGTGTTCTGTGGTAAATGTTTTATGGAGAAAAAGCAGGAAAGATGAATATATACTTTGGGGCAAATAGATGGTCACGAATGTCCTAAAGGAAGGGAAAGAAGTTGTATTGTGGTTGTTAGAGGAGAAACCATCATCGAATAGAAGAACAGGGAGTAGAAAGCTCTGAGATAGAAACATATTTGCTGTGTTTTGGAAATAGCAGCAAGGTTAGTGTGGCTGGAGCAGAGTGAGCAAGGCAGAGAGCCGTGTGATGGAAAATGACAGAAGTAGTGGTGGAAAGGAGGCATTTGTATAGAGTCCAGTGGACCACTCTAAGAATTTGAGTTTTTACTTTTGAGTAGTACAGGAGGCCATTGGAGGTCATCTGAGCATAAGACTCGTGTGAGCTGATTTTGGCAGGATCACTCTGGCTGCTCTTTTGAGAATAGATTATAGAGGGTATATTAGTCAAGGTTCTCCAGAGAAACAGAAACAGTAGGATGGAAATTGATTGACTGATTGATTTCATATAGCATATCCCAGTGTATTATTAAAACATATATATTAAATTTCATTCCTTACCTCTATTTTGACACTTTTTCCATATATCTACTCCATCTATTCTGTGCTTCACAAAAGCAATAGTTTTCATCAATAAATAGCGTGAACAAAAAATTATATGTTACTCATTGCTTGTCAGAGCTATTTTCATTTTAGTGTGTGAAACAATTCTGATCATGATCTTGTATATTTTACTCCTAAAACTTTCTTTAGCTAATGATGTTTTATGTTATTTCAATGACTTTGCTTTTACTGTTTTGTTTAGCAGTAAGATGCAAACTATTGTCATCCTCACAATTTAGATACATCTTATTTTTTTTTTCAATTACTTCATTGCTCTTTATTTTTGAGTGCTTACCAAGGAAGTTTAATTTTATAATTATGTAATAAAAAGAGTACACAACATCTATTTATTTATTTTTGTCTTTTTTTGCCATTTCTTGGGCCACTTCTGTGGCGTATGGATGTTCCCAGGCTAGGGGTCTAATCAGAGCTATAGCGCTGGCCTACGCCAGAGCCACAGCAATGTGGGATCTGAGCCGCATCTGCAATCTACACCACAGCTCACGGCAATGCCAGATCCTTAACCCACTGAGCAAGATCAGGGATTGAACCTGCAACCGCATGGTTCCTAGTCATATTCGTTAACCACTGAGCCACAACGGGAACTCCAACATCTACTTATTTAGATAATTCTAAACTATTGACATCCTGTATATTTTATACTTTCTATAGAATACTGAAGCTGAAATCTTAGAGTTTGGGGGCCACAATTCATTGAAATATATTTTCAGAATATATTTGTGCCAACACAAGTATACACAGCACATACTGTACATTGTGAACAGTGGTGACAATATTAGTTTTCAAAACCAAAATAACAAATCTATACTAATTTTCCTTTATTTAGAATAACCATAACTTACTTTTTTGCGTATTATTTTCAGTTACTCTTTTAATGGTCTCATATGAGTGGTAACCTTTTTTAACTTTATAGAACATCTTCAGAGACCATTGGATAGCAAACTATTCTTTATAGATTGTTTTGATTATAAGGTGAAATGCAAAATATGTAGTTAACACATTTAACCATGGTTTGATTTTTCAATGACTGAAACCAGTTCTCTCCTTTTCCCTTCTTTTTTTCTTATATATTTTTAACTGAGATGAAGTTATTATTTAATTAATTTGCCCTGAAAACCATCTTAGTTTATTGAAAGAATATATTCCATGTAAAATGAAAGAAATGCATTTTAAAGAAGTCATAAATCAACAAAAAAATATTTTTGAGGGTAAATACAATTTCTCAAATACTTTTTATTTTATTGTAAATTATTTTAAAAATATAAAAAGTATATTTAATCATATAACAATCATTAGGAGTTACCGTTGTGGCTCAAAAGATACAAATCCAACTAGGAACCATGAGGTTTCAGGTTTGATCCCTTGCCTCACTCAGTAGGTTAAGGATCTGGCGTCCTATGCTATGGTGTAGGTTGCAGACAACCCACCAAAACACACAAATTCATCTTTGCCCTATCCAGCATCATAGAAAGTGTTTCATTCTGCAATATTTGTTTCAGATTTTATATAAAATGTCACAAAATGAAGTCTCTTGTTTGCTCATTCCTAATAGTGCTAATTTTACTCTCTCCAAATTAAAGTTCTTAATATTATGTTTATCACATCCTTGTGGGTTTTATGCTCTCGTTGTATATGCATGCATCAATAAGCTATATTAATTTGCATCTTTCAAACATTTTAAATAAAAGCACATTATAGTATCTTCCTGAAATTTTGCTTTCTCATTTAGTGGTATTTTGAGATTTATTCACATTAATTCAGTGTTTACATTCATTAATTTTCACTGGTAGCTCCTCTTCCTATAAAGAAAAATACCATATATATCAAAAAGTTGTCCGTAAATTTTACATTTGTAAAGAGTATTATAAGGAATGTTCCTATACATGTGAGACTTTCCATAGCTTATTTACTTGTATTGGGGATATGCTTAGTTAAAAAGTGAGAAGGTTTTCAATTTTTCTAGATATCACCAGTTGTTCTCAAAAGTATTTATATCAATTCATAGCCTAACTAGCAATGTATAAGAATCCCATGATTCCCTTCTTTGGCCATTGCTTGTCTATACTGTCCAACATTTCAATTATTGCCAATCCTGAAAGTGTAAAAAATGTTTAATTTATATTTGTCTAACTGCAAGTGAGTTTGTCACTGTTTTTCTACAAATCTTAGTTATTTCATTTTTTACTCTTGTCTGTTCATATCCATTGCCTAATATTTTTAAAGGTCATTTGTCTTTTTCTGATGTATTTGTTTTTATGTGTTCTAGATGTACTAATTCTTAGTAAGTTGCATGTTTTAAATATTTTATCCAATGGATAATTTGTTATTCTTTTTATCTTTCAATTTTATTGAGATATAATTAACATACAGCTGTCATTTATTACTTTTAATGTGTCTCCAGTTGAACTGCAGTTGTACATCTTAATGCTGTCAATTTTAGCAATGGTGTCATCTATGCTTTATGTTTTTGTATTTTAAGAACACTGTCACTGTTTTGAAGATATAAAAATATTTTCAATAGTTTCTTCTAGAAGAAGTATCTACCTATAGACAATTCATTATTTATTCGGTCATGTATAATTATTTATGGGTACCTCCTTTGCTATTGAGGGTACTTAGGAATCATTCCTATGTGCTATTCTAGGCACTTAGGAATATTCCTAAGTGCTATTCTAGGTACTTAGGAATCATTTGTGAACATGTCAATGATTCTGCCTTTTTAGAGCTTGAATTCTGTTCAGAAAATAAGGGAGATAAACAAATGTCTGATAATAATACTAAGAGAAAAAAAACAGGGAGAGAGAATATGAAATAGTAAGGAGAGGTTAAAATTTTGGAAATGGTGGCCAGAGAAGGTCTTACTGAAGAGATGGAATCTGATTAAAGATCTGGAGGACATAAAGGGGTTAATTGTGTTCTAGGAAAGGGCTTTTGAGTGAGAGAGAGGCAAAGTGATTGATGAATGAACAAAGATAAAGTAGCAAGAGAGTAGAGAGTATACCTAATCATGAAGGTCTTGAAGATCAAAATTGATCAAAATGAGGATTTTTGATGATCAAAAAAAAAAATGATCAAAAATGAGGCCCTTGAAGATCAAGACTTCTAATTTTACCCAAAGTGAAAGTTCTTGAAGTGTTTTGAACAAAGAAGTGTTGCTGAAATTCAGCCTCTGTCCACCAGCCAAATAGAAACTTGGAGACAGAGTTTTGGGTGAAACAGAAAAAAAAAATATCTTTTATTGCTTTGCCAAGCAAAGTAGGCCACAGTAGGCTAACGCCTTAAAGAATGTGACCTCCATTGGGGAAGAATTGTGAAGAGTTTTATAGTAAAAAAAGAAAAACAGGGTTTCAAATAAGAATCAGAGTTGTGGCAAACATGCATTCTTCTTTCTTTCTGGGAATCTCAGTCATTGAGAGGATTTCGGTGTAGTCCTGGTAGTGGTCTCCTGGTTTATGGCAATTGACTTTTTCTAGAGTGACAATACTTGTGAAAAGGGCATATTGATCAAATATTAGAACAAAGTAGGACAGTTCCTGAAAAACATCATGTGCTTATAATCTTTACCTCTCAGACGGTTGTGCTCAGGGTGTTTTATCTTAAGCTTACAAGTGATTGTATTTAGGGTGCAGTTAAACAAGGCAGAAGCACAAGGAGGGCTGCAAGTTGTTCAGTTTTAAAACGTTCATTTCTAAAAAGAGCATAAAGGATATAACTTGTCTCTTAGGTTCCTAAGATGTCTACACCATTATGTGTATCCCTTGAAAGGGAACCAGGATCCTGCCCCAAGGCTGTTCTATTGTTTGTTGACTGATCCTCCCTTGTGTTTGCATCCCCTCACTTCCCCATCAGAAACTGTCTGAATCTGCCCCCTTGGAACTCAGAGAAGGCCATGGAGGCTGAATGAGGCCCATTTCCTAAAATCTAGAAGTGGGGATACAGAAAAGCTTTTATGGCCTGGGGCCCCACAGGTTTCAAGAATAACATTCTCTGATTTGCTTTTTAATAGGATTGCTGTGTTGCTATGTTAAGAATAGACTGAATAAGTAACTCCCCTCTTATCTTTACTGTTTTTACCATGGACCAAGCTATCCTGCCATCTATCTTACTTCTATTGCCAGTCATGTTTCTCTGATTCTACGCTTCCTCCTTCAGGGGTAATCAGAGTAAAATGGCAGAATGTCTTACTCCATGGTGAAAATGGTTAAGGTGGGGCGGGGGGGGACAGCTCTTAGCATTTGGTGATAGATTTGATGTGGTGGGGCTAAAAAATAGAAGTATATGAACAACTCAACTGTTTTTTCCCTAAAAAGCAAGGGATGACTGGAGTTGTTAGCGGAGATATGGAAGACTAAGAATCTGGTTTGAGGAGGAAATGGTTTTAGGAAGTCTGCTTTGAACATGTTAATCCAGAGCAGCTTTTGAGGCATTCAGTAGATCTATCAGGTTAGTTGAATATGTAGATGGTAAATTTAGGAACAAAGTCTTCTTGGGAGATATACTTAAGGGAATTGTCAGCATAAAAATGGTATTGAAGCCATGAGACAAGATGAAATCATTTTCTATGAAGCCTTGAACAGGGGAGTAGACTGAATTCTACTCAAGACTCAAGTGTGAAGATATTGAAATAAAAATGATGTAAGGAAGTTGTGGGTAAATACATGGGGATGACCTTGGTTGCAAATATGTCCCTGACGACCCAAAACAGCAACTTGATTATAGAGATTTGTTGACTAAATAAATTTAGAAACTGACTGTGAATAAGATATGAAGAGGAGGAATGAAGAGAATGGGTAACAATGAAAGGGTAATAGGATCAAAAGATTTAAGGTTCTGGTGGAGTTAAGGAGTCCCAGAGGGATGCACTTGAGAGTTGAGAGCTGGTTATCAGAAAGTAGGATGTGTGGAAAATATGAAAGGCCTGAACATCTTGGTAATGACGAAATGAAGGGGACATCCATAGAGAGGGGCTGAGGAGGGTGGAGCATGAGATTTTTCTGAAGAGAGGAAGTAAAGGACCAGTGAGCATGATTAGAATGATCACCTGCACAAAAATTAAAATCAGCAGTCCCAGTTCAAGATCTATAAGCTTCATCATGAATGTTCATAACTTTGTAAAATACTTTTATGCATTTTGAGGGGTTTTCCTCCTTCATATTTGTTTTTATGGCAAAATACAGTTTTTGATTTTTCTATACTCATCAAGACCTTTCATTATTAAAATCGTCACATCCCTTGTGTCATTTCTTTCAATTTTGCCCCCACACAGCAAGGATTTGAAGGTGCGGGTAGCCTGCCGTGGAACAGTTCAGAGCACGAAGTGCTGCAGCAGTGTTGCCAGGATAGAGCTGATGGTCTTCTTACTGTTTAGGGATGGAGGCAGGAAGCCTCCATAGGCAGGAACATTCATTTCAGGAGCAGCTGTGGGTTGAAGAGAGCACCATAGGTTGAAAGTTACAGCTCTTGTTAGAGTGTTTTTAATGGTCCATTCCTGATCCACCTCCCAGAGTAAAAAACACTCCCAGTGGTTGCCTTGGAGATTGCAATCAAGCTCAAGTCAAGTTCACAGCGGTGTATAGTAAATTTTTTTTATGTCCTCAAAGAGCAAGCAGGCCATCCTGAAGCAGGGACTGGCCCTGCTTGCAACTGGGTTTCCGCTTATACTCCCATGCCACAGACTTTACTGGGGACCCGATTTACCCCACCCCAGGCTCCCTAATTTTTCCTGTCCCATGCCCCATGAGCTATGAATAAGGGTTGAGTGTTGTTTGATCTCTGTAGAGGAGGGTCATTTTGATTCCTCAAAAACAGCTGCAAATCTGGTAATTCCACTTTTAAATTTCAGTGACTGTACTTCCAAACAGTATTTTAACTTAGTTTCACATTGACCTGTATATAGTTTTTTCATTTCCGCCTATATTGACAATTTCTTATATATTTTAATGGAAATTACTGTTTCATTTACTACTAGAGGCATCTTAAACACATATTATATTTTTTGTTCAACTAAGACACTCTATTTAGGCAATTTTGTTTTGAATACTCTTTGGGAGTGGGGAAAGTTTTTTTTCCTGCCTTCCTCCCTCTTCTCCTTCCTCCTCCCACTTTCCCACCTTCTGTGCTCAGTCTTGAGGTTGTGCATTACCTTATGTTTTATCACTGATCTCCCTGGGTGCACAGCCCAGAACTTTTTCTTTTTTTTTAAAGGCATTTCAGGGTGTGATGATCTTGTTAGAGAGCCAGCTTGCTCAGTTCTTGATTAAAAGGCTTTGTCTGTGTGCTCACAGCCTGAGACCTGCAGGTGGTTTGAAGCAACAGCCCAGATGGTGATGTATTTTATTTTTAGCTTCCTTCGGAGTTAGGGAGCCTCACTCCAGGCCTTGGCTTCAAGAACTTTCTATTCCTGGTCCTGTCTGTCTTAGAGCACTTAAATCCTTTTTACTCCATAGGAGCAAACCTCAGACCTGAAGCTAAGCCACCATATAGCTTTGCTACCACTCCACTTTGTTATGTGATTCTTCTCTGCTAATTTTGTTTGCAGAGCCTGTTTGTATATCCATATCCATATAGCATATATTTTAATATATATATATAAATTTTTAACTATTTTATGTGTTTGCAATAAATGGGTTGAGTCAAAACATGAATTCCTGCACCACCTTACTTAAAACTTCTGGTATATTTGAATCAGTTTTTCCTGATAGGATACATACTTGTTACTAAAATATAAAATAACTTCTTAGTGAACTATAGTGGCATAAAAAACATTTTTTCAAATTTTGCAATTGGGTATTGAAAGGAAACTTTATTTCTATTGAATGTTTAGTATAATGATAACAGGAATATAGTATTTTCCAGTTTTAGCCATGTCTGATTTTTTTATGATTTTTATTAATCTGTGAGGTAGAGATAGATGAATCAGATACATACAAAGCATCACTCTTAAGGAACTTAAAGTACAATAGAGATAATATTAAAACAGAGTTATAATGTACCATAGAAATTGGTAAATCACAAATGAGTACTACATTTTTAAAAAATCAGAGAAATGCAACAGCTTGATGAAATTGGCAAACATAACTGCTATGAACTATAATATGAGAGAAATCATTTTTCCAAATAAGACTTGGAATTGAGAGGTTTGTAGGGAGCACACCAGACAGAGCAAGCCATTAGAACAGAGGCCTAGAAGTAGGCAAGTTTGCAGGTATCCTGGTAACTGTTTACACTGAACTGAAAAGAGCAAAATAGTTGTGGATGAGCAGAAACCAGAATATATTTGTGTATGCAGAAATACATACCCCTTTTACTGAGGCAAACCACCCTGTTACTGAGACCACCTACATTTTGCTGAATCTAATTCTCTGACCTTCAGTCTCCTCTGCCTATAGCTGCCAGTCCACGGCCTAACTCCATATTCAAAGTTTCCAAAATGGTCTCCTCGACTCATTAGACTGTTATTTAATTACTTTCTATCCTCAGCTCTGATTTAAGAATTTTTCGCTGCATTATCATTCACTTGTTTTCATGTTGTTTTGCAATTATCACTTACGTATTTTATATCTGTATGTTTAATCTCCTTCAAATAAATTGCAAGCTCTTAAAAATCAGTGCAGGCACTTACTACTTCTTTGAAACTTCCTCTATACATATTCAGTGTTTTGAGCAACTGTTTTAATTAATTTTGTATTTGGAAGAAACATATATTAGAAAAAAGCATCTACATTGGAGGGTTCATTTTTGGTTGTTTTTCTCAAATTGTCTCTGTTTCTCTGTGCTTTCTTTCATAGGAATCTTTTACTGTCTCTTGCAAGAACATATAACTATGTATATTAACATATACACATATATGTGAACATATACATAACGTGTTCAAATAGTATATCAAGGAGGGGTAATATCTGAGAGGGATGTTTAACTTTTCATATAATCAAACTGTAAGTTTCTTTATCTCTTTTTTTAGGTAAAGACAGTATCTTAGGATGCTAGAAAAGTAAGGTGACCTTAAAACCATCAATACAGTACTTTTATATATGTATAAAAAAGGTAATAACTTTAAGTCTAAGATAACATTTGTGTCTTTGTGCTGTCAATCACCTCCTTCTTTTATGAGTCTTAGATAGAAGATAAACAACAAGACTGACAGTTTTGTGTCCTTTGCTGTTTTGTGTCACCATCACAGACAAGAGGGTATTATGTCATCATTCAAGTCTGTCACATTTGGTATATTCTTCTATTTGTCTTAAAGACTGTTTTCCTCATAATCCTCATAAATAAATACAAAAAACACCTATCTATTATATGTTATTTTGTTATGGAGATATTTTCTTGTAATATAATCTTCCCTACCAGAGATGAGAGCATTTATGCTGCTGTCAAAGCCTCCAAACTATAGAAGCCTTGTTTTAAAGAAATATTTCTTAAATAAATGAAAGAGTGAATAAGATAGGTGGATTTTCCTTTCCAAAATTCTGTATTACAAAGAAACTGTAATTAATTTCTATATCTGTGTAACATGTAAAAGAAAATTTCGACATTTTTAACATAAAACCACAAAATGTTTAGTACTACAATAATACATACTTTCATACATTTTAAATTATTTTTATTTTATGGGAGATAGGATATTTCTTTGAATAATGTATGTCTATTCAGAAAATGGATATCTGAGCTATAATAGTAATAATAATGAAATAGAAAGTATAGGAAAATTTTAATACAATTAATATGATTATCCTAACTTCCTTTTACTTTTTCTTTCTATTTTCTGGAATGTCATCTGCTTTTACATTGTCTTACTTCTATTTTTTACAATGACATTTTATGGTATGTTTATTGATATTTATTGCTAAAATGCAGCCTAAATAAATGAAGTGGCCCTATACTTAGTTAATAATCAATTTCATTAACAATATATTAAAGTACCAAAATATAAATTGCTATTTATTCTATTTTCTAAAGTTTCAGTGTTTTTGAAATAAATGTATTATTTGATGGAAATAAGAAAATTCAGAAAAGTGCAAAGAAACAGAAAAAAATTAAACCCAAATTCCAACATTCCATTAGATGCTATGTCTATTTTATCACAAAATCAATACCATACTGAACATTTAATTTGTATCCTTTTATTTTCAGTTAGGCTTATATCATTTCCCACTGTTAAAGATACTCATGCTTATAACATGAAGGCTTTCTCACACTCCATCATAAAGTTTGTTTCCTAATATCAAACATTATATTCATTTATTCTTTTTAATTACTGTAAATAATGTTATGATGGTTATTTTTTGTGCATAAATCTTGTTTAAAATTGAGATGATTTCACTAGAATGGAGAAACCAGGTCAGTACTCTCATATAACCGACAGCCTGTTCCCTTAATATTCTTCCTTTCTGAAATAAAGTATTTTCAAATGACTTTCTTAAAAAGAAGAAATAGATGGTATTTTTCTGAGACAATTTTTTAGGTAAAGACAGCAATTTTTTTTTCTGTCGCACTAGCATATGGAAGATAGATACATCGATTTTTTATAAAATTTGTGCCTTATAACCTTTCATTCTCAAAGTTATTATGGAATTTCTTCTTTTGTTTCAGGGCTTTAACAACTTATAGAATAAAAATCCAAGTTAATTTTAGCCATAGAAATTATTCTACTAATGCAGATACAATTGTCAGTGTATTATTTTTCTTAAAATTTCTCTCTGTGTAGAAACTCTCTCTCACATACACACACACATAGATATACACACATGCAATTAAAAACTATATATATAGTGTCTCTTGTTATTTGTACTGCCTTTTCTTATACATTCTGAGAGATCTGAAGTTGGTCGTCAAATATCTTTGTTTCCGTTTTCACCACACTTATGTGGATTTGACTTCTGCCTTTACTTTGGGTTTGAGTTATTATGCATTTTAAATCTATCTTCACCATCACTTGTTTATTGTATCCTGTTTTCACTATATTTCAGATCATTTTCCCTATCTTTCTGCTTTTTATAAGGGAGTTTGGGATTGGTAGATGCAAACTATTGCTTTTAGAATGGATTAGCAATGAGGTCCTACTGTATAGCACAGGGAACTATGAAAATCTCTTGGGTTAGAACATGATGGAAGATAGCATGAAAAATAATATACATATATGTATGACTGGGTGATTTTGCTGTACAGTAGAAATTGAAGGAACATTGTAAATCAACTATAATTTTTTTTTTAAATGAGAAGTTGAAGAAAAAACTTTTGTATTTTTTTATGTCCTCCTGAGATTTCTAAACATTTATCTAATATTTTTTCTGATTCCTATAGCAAATCCTCTAATAGTTCTTTGGGGTTTTATGCCCCTTTCATTTGAATAGTTTTTATTAGTTACATTAATGCAAGCGTCATTAACAAACTCACATTTTAGCATTTAAAGGCAACAGAATTTTAACTTTCTCTGAAGTAAACTCAATGCAAGTGTTTTTAGCATCTGTGACCTTTTACTCTGTGGGAATTCAGGGACCTATGGTTCTTCAATTCTGTGGGATTTTCATTTCCCAGAGCATTGGAAGTCTCCACTTCAAAACAGGAGAAGGAAAAAGAGAATGGATAAGCTCTGCTAACTTCTTAAAAAGTCTCAACAGTGGAGTGAATTATATCACTTCACTCACTTTTTTTTTCTTTTTTTTTTTTTTTTGTCTTTTTAGGGCCACACCCACAGCATATGGAGGCTCCCAGGCTAGGGGTCCAATCTGAGCTGTAGCTGCTGGCAACAGCCACAGCCACAGCAACTCAGGATCCAAGCTGTGTCTGTGACCTACACCACAGCTCACAGAAGCACCATATCCTTAACCCACTGAGCAAAGCCAGGGATTGAACCTGTGTCCTCATGGACGCTAGTAAGATTTGTTTCTGCTGAACTATGGGAGCTTCCCTTCACTCACATTTCTTTGGCTAAATTTAGTCACACTGCTTTAACCCAAAAATAGGTAGTTGCTAAGATAACCCCCTCACTGCACAACTATCTCATGGATTTAAATATGAAATGGAGAGCACTTTTTTTTTTTTTTTGGTAGAAAACTAGCTATCTTAGCATCATTCATCTCTTAGTAGGGAGAGATCTACCCAAACCTAATACACGATGACATTAAACATGTAAACGACAGTTGAGATCCTATCTAAGATCAACAGGGCCACAAGTGATTAAGCAAGCCAGAAACTGTGGATTGTGTTAGGAAATAATGTATTTATCTACCATCCAGTTGTAAAATAAGAAGGGGATTGAGAGTAACACAATCTTCCTGGTGTTTTTACAAAATCTTTCCCTGGTT
Source organism: Phacochoerus africanus (assembly GCF_016906955.1). Taxonomy (NCBI): domain Eukaryota; kingdom Metazoa; phylum Chordata; class Mammalia; order Artiodactyla; family Suidae; genus Phacochoerus; species Phacochoerus africanus. The sequence goes on along the minus strand of NC_062544.1, from coordinate 249,873,518 downwards.
ACATCTTAGGAATTCTGAACCTAATTGATGTGCCACTACCACTTCCAATTTGAATGGCAGGATGTTGCTTTTATTTTTCATAACTGGTTATTATAACATAAGATCTCTGGGGCTCTGGTTGATTGGAAAAGTAGCACTTATTTGGTAATGGAAGACCTTTTTTGTGTATGCAGTAGAGAAATCCCAGAAGGTGTTCACATAGGAAGGCTGCTCTAAGTATGCTGTGTGGAGTATACAAGGGGAACACAGTTTCATAGCAGATTATTTCTAAAACATATTTTTCTAATTCTTTCCTGCTTTGGAAGGCTATTTCATACACTCTCCCCTTTCATATGATCCTCATTATCTCAATGAAAGCTCTCCAAGAGAGAGCCAGGATCTTTTCCACAGGGTAGGCTGGTTGTTGGTTTGCCTCAGTCTCCAAAGCCAAGTCAAGCTCAAAGCCCTAAGTCCAAATCTCAGAGCTTCGTAGGATAGCTGGAGCATCAGGAAGTACAGCAGCCTTTGAAGCAGTATATGTCACATTATGGATCTCCCTCCTGAGAATTAGTGAGAGTAGTGTGTGGTTGTGCTTTCTCTGTAGGTTTCAGAAGGCACCTCCACAGTATATCTCAATTCAATCCATCTACAAAGTAGGAGTTCAAGATTACTGTGGAACCATTATGTTTAATGAAATAAAACATAGTATGCTCTTTTATTATAGATTTCACATGATGTGTCTAATTTGATGTATATTTTTTCTCATCTTTCGAGTAAGTTTTGGAATATTACTTGTGTGGATTACTGAAAATAACTCTCTTTTCATACTCCTAAAAGCCTTTTATCAAATTAGTTTTCATCAGTCACTCCTTATGTGTTCTAGTCTTCTCAGCTTTAATCATTTTAATTGTACAATGGATTTTCTCCTACTTTATTTTAAAGTGACTCATTTATTTATTTTTATAATTATTTATATATACAATGTATACCCCTAGAAGTGTGTGCATTTGTATAAATTATTTAAGCTTATATATACAATGTAAGTAATTGCATATATAAAATATACATATATAGTAGAATACAAACATGTGAAGCTTTTTAAAATGTACTTTGGTCATAGTGACATATTAAGATATGTTGTATCTTTTTTTTAGTCACTGAATTTATATGCCTTTTGCTAAAATTTATTATGAACAAAATTTGAGTGCCGTACATTTTGTACACATTGCTAAACTTCTAAATGTTAGCATATAGTTTAATATTAATTAGGACTTTTTAAAAAATCAATTTTAATACCTAAAGAAAAATCAAAATATAAACTTAAAAAAGAAAAATCAATGCTTCAATTTAAACTTAGAAAGTAGGATATCATTGCTCACTTCTACATAGTAATTGTGATTTATTTTTATTACTTTGAGATTTATTATATTCCTACTGAATAGCTGGTTTACATAAGATGATATTTTAAGAGACAATATTCATATTCAATAGTAATTGGCTGATTTTTCAAAGATTGTTTTATTTTCCTCCCTAAAGAAGGGGAAAATACTAAGAAGTAGAGTAACTGAGGCCACTCAATCAAGTGTAAAATCAAGATTAAGTTGTTAAAATTCCAGTAACTAATGTGTAGTGGCAGCCAAAATTATTAAACATGTTTCATAGAAATCCACGGACTAGTACTAATGAAATCTGGTTTATGTTGATATCATTGTGGTTGTTTCTGAACTTTCAAAAATACAGAAATGATTTTCTTAAATCCTAGATTTTCAAAATTTGTGAACTATAGAATTTATTTCATCTCATATTGTCCACAAAAGGAAGGCAAAACTGAAAATTTAAACCAAATTCCAGACCATAGGAGATGAGACTTTAAGATTATTAGAAACACGCACAATATAGTCTCGAATCATTTTCTTCTTCTATTTTAGAAATATGAATTCAAGGCTTTCAAAGGGCATGGGGCCCGGTAAAGTTAAAACATCACAGAAACCAAAGGCTAGTTTCTCTAATGAAGGCAGATGTTTTCCATTCCCAGTGTACCTTTGTGTATGCATTTCCATAATAGCATGAACTATAATCTTCTTGTCTCTTTGATATAAATGTTCAATGAGTAATACCTCATGGCTACATATGGTCATTTTATGGTGGGATGTAAAAAATGAACTTCATATGTCTATGAGGAGACCAATATATTGTAGATTGTTGGAAAGAATGAGCTTACAGAAACTGTTTAGTTCAAATGCCACATCATTTTCTTGTCCTCTGAATCTAGGCAAATAGTGAGCTATATCAAATTGTGAACTGTATCAAATATTGAAAAATATTTTCTCAAAGAAAATAAGAAATAATATGAAAAAATACCTAGGGAAATACTGTTTTTAAGAAACAAACAAAATATTCACAAACTTTTATTTGTATGAGATGGGGGAAAAATGTCTATATAAGATCTTTGAAAATTTGTATCAGAAATTTGTAGTTATTAAATTGTTTATTAACTATTAACAATTATCCCTCATAAAACTACTCATACTAGATGTTGAAGTGATGTAAGATACATCAAATGCAATTGCGTGATATTCATGCTGTGATAAGGCTTCTGACATTAAGTAAGCATGGTCTTTATTAAACAAACTAAAATATAGTTGAACATAGAGTAGCAATTGGGCATTTGATGTTAATAACAAATCCTAGTTGATGTTGTACATGTATAAATTAAACTTTGAGGTGTGAAGAGAATTCTGAAGACTTAAAGATGTAAAATTGGACTTTGCTACATTATTTGCAGAACACGTTTGAATAATATGTTATATTACCATTATGCTAGTGATAGTATATTTATTTTTTAAATGCTTCTTATACAAAGTGAATCTTATATCAAGTCTGAATTTGATAAACTAAGCTTCCATTGTATTCTTATGTCATCTTACATATGGTATATACTTTTCTCCTCAAGTCATTTTTTGAAAAGAAAGATACACTATTAATAAGAATGAAATGCCTCTAATTTTTATCCAGGCAAGATGATTTTGGGGGAAAGGAATCTACTGATGTGAAATATTTTATATATTACAATTTTATAGATAGGTGGATAGATAGATCACAGATATCTATGTATCTATCTGTCTATCTATGTATCTATCCATCCATCCATCTATATATTGAGAGAAAGAGATACCACTGTTTTCCCAATTCACCCAAAATGGACTTTGTCATTTAGGATTTCACCATAATCAATTAGCTGTGGGTGTGCACTTCTTCATGACTTAATGTTACTCTTCCTAAATTCTTGCTTTTGCATTTGCTTACTGAAAGCACTGAAACAGAGGAGAAAGAGAAACCATTTTGGTCATATGTATACTATCTTACTAAAGATGGAATTTGAAATATACTTGATTTATTGAGCAGTTCTTGTTGAATTGTTAACTTATAAATGACAGTATTTTCAGCATAAGATTCAATCAAATTCAGTTACATATTGAGTATAAAGTGTAACTCCATATCAGATAATTCTAAAATATGGATGAATAATACTTTTAATAAAATTAAGGTATAACTCACTGTTTGAAGACACCTTAAAAATCTACTGAAATTTTTCCATAGATAAAAGCATACAATGAGTATAATATACTATTGAGTTAGTGGTTCCTGGTCACTGAAATCAGAACTTATTTGTGACCGAATAGATTTATGAATTGAATTTATGGTTGAAAGTAATAACTGCTATTCATAAGTAAATTTCAAAAGTAGATTCCTGAAATCATTACAAGGGACTTCAAAAGTCACTTAAGACATATTCTCCTATAGTGAGAGAAAGATGTTTAAACATTCCGGGTGGGAAAACGTAGTCATTAATTAAACAACTTTTTTGACAGAGCTCATTCTCTCAAAAGTTTGCTCAATACAATTGTGAAGAGCTCAGTAAATAGAAGGACAGTCTCTATGTTAAGCCCAAATCAACCTCTCACTTGCTTCTGACATTCAATGATTTGAGCAGCATAAATATGATTTCAGAGTCATATGCCAATAATCACTTTGTGTACTCTCATGTTCTCTTCCAGTGAAAATATTCCCCCCAAATATATATATATAAGTACAAACACACACAAATGTATATACAAATACATACATATATACACAAATGTGTATCTAAATATACATATTTAGATAAATACATATATATGTATTTATCATATACAGTTTTACAGGCTTGGAACTATGTTTATTCTTTATCAAAATGTACTATATGTATTGTCAGAGAGATGAAATTAGTACGTACTGATAATATATGGGTGAGATGTACACATATATGTGTACATGCAAGCAAACATGTGTGTGTATTAGTGGCGTTTTCCAATAGTTGTTAGTGAAAGTTTATTCAGAATTCTCAAGTAAGGAGTTCACATTTTTTTAAATTTTTTCTTGTATTTTTTAAAGTATAGTTGATTTACAATGTTGTGCCAATTTCTGCTGTACATCAAAGTGACCTAATCATACTTATATATACATTCTTTTTCTCACGTCATCCACCATCAAGGGTTCACATTTTAGATGACTCCATCATTGTATAAAGAATTTATAGAGCTTTTAATAATTGAAGTGAAGTTATATGAGTTCATTTAAGATGATATATAGAATTTTATTTCAAATTGATATCAGATTAAAATGAAATGAATATTGCCTACTTTATTTGGCAAATATATACAAATACATGTACCTAATTAATATACATTTATAATTTATATATCCATCCTAAGTAAGTTTTTATTCTAAAGAATTTAATTCATTAGACAATGAACAATAATTCACCTCCTGTTTTCTAAAACTAGGTCATGCTCATAGCTTAGAGAATTACACAGGCAATAGAAAATAGCAGTAGTGTTACTTCTATAGATATTGCTTCTTTGCCAAATCTAAGGCAATGTTGAGAATATGTTCATAAATAATAGATTTGTAACTCTTTTTCATAATTTAGTTACTAGGTAGAATTTTTGTACCAAAATACACTGAAATTATGATTATTTTAGATAAAATATATTTATTGCTTTCTATCATTCCTGGATATCTATATTAATTTTTATACAGAAGCCTTAGCATATATAGATATAATGGTACAAATAAGCCTACAGTAGCAAGGCAGAAATCTGCTCACTAATGTTGCTTCTTCTTTTTTTTTTTTTTGTCTTTTTGCCATTTTCTTGGGCTGCTCCTGTGGCAGATGGAGGTTCCCAGGCTAGGGGTCGAATGGGAGCTGTAGCCACTGGCCTACGCCAGAGCCACAGCAACGTGGGATCCAATTCATGTCTGGGACCTACACCACAGCTCACAGCAACGCCAGATCCTCAACCCACTGAGGAAGGCCCGGGATCAAACCTGCAACCTTATGGTTCCTAGTCGGATGTGTTAACCACTGAGCCACGACAGGAACTCCTAATATCACTCCATCTATGCATACAGCTGGACTGCAAGTACCAGTCTCCTGTGAAGTATGGTTTTGTGCCTGGACATGGAATGGGAGCTCAAGTGGCATGTGTGTTTCCAGGCCTCTGCCAATAAAATTTTGTACACATGTTTCCCCAGCCTTACTTCATCTCAGAAGTCTTATTCATAGTCACAAGATGGAGATGGCAGCATATGTCACTGATGTTTGTATAGTGTACATTTCACTCCACAAATGGCCTTGAGTAATATTTTACTGTTACGTGTTCAAGAAAGTTCCTATATATTAAGCCACTGAAATGCAACCCTACATCTGAAAACAAATCTGCACCATAAAATTAGTGGATATAATGATACCTAGTTTGTTATCTGGAATTATAAAAGAAGATTTAAGTGGTTTGTCTTTATGAAGTTGTTCTTGCCATAAGACATTGTCAAAGTAGGAGTAAGATAAGTCTCCTTGCAGTCTTAAAGAGGAGCCAACTTTCAATGTCTGAATCCATAGGTTTAGTAGATTTACAGGTATAGGCCCCTATAAGGGATAGGATGACAACTCAATTGCCTTAGATTTTTTTTTTTACAGTTTCAGTTACCTAAGTCAAATTATATAAAAATGCAGAAAGATATTTGCAATGAGTTCTTAGAAAAATGTTTCATTCGAATTGTGAAAATATTCATTATATTCTATTTTTTAAATTTGATATCCCTTACTGATATTTTGAAACTAAGAAAAAAACTGAAGACTTAGAAACTAAAAATCAAAAGCTACAAACTTCTTTTAACTCAAGTTTTACAAAATAAGAATTTATCAGGTGCAAGGAATCTATTAGAACATAAAATTTTCAAAGTCATTGTCATGTAAAAATGTCATTTTTCTGGAGCTGACTCTACTTATCATATGAAGTGATTCACCAGGTGCACCTGTCATTTATGTATTCTCTGTGCTTTCACTTGCTCATTCATTCTCTTATCTCATGGAGAGAATGGGAATTGTATTCAGAGCACTATGCTGGTGACCTCGGGCAGTAGGAAGCAGTCTCATCTCATCCGTGGCTCCAGGAGATTAACATATAATGAGATAAGTGGTACATATCAGCATATAAATAATGGACCAGAGAATGTTCACTTTTACTCTCTCATTAGCTCAACAAATTATTATTGAGCTTCCTGTACATTCCTTCCCTGGAAACCTAAAGGAGGGTGTGAATGTGGTTGGAGGTGGACAGCATGATAGAATTTAACCAGAAAGCAATATGTGAATGAGCTTGAGTGATAAGGATGACCTGCAGACATAAAGAGGAAATAATATACCTTTAGATAAAGACATATGGATTACTTGCCATATTTGAACAAACAGTCATGTATTTCTAAATTCTTAGGCATTTTGAAGAGGGATGGGAAATGGACTAGAAAAGCAAATATGTTTCTGATCTTTAGGGCCTAATATTATGTGACACACAGTTTAAACATTATCTTACAAAGGAGCTACTTGGGCAGGGATATGGGTGTATTAAGAATATGGGCTATGTTCAGAGCTTTAGGAATTTGATAGAGTGAAAGAGTGAGTGGAGGGGTTTCCAAAACAGATGAGGAGGAGGATGCTCTGAGGAAGGGGGCAAGCCTTAGCAAAGACAGGCAGAGGGAAAGAGGAAATGCCTTGGAGTTTACATTCATTCCTCAAACATATTAATGCATTCCCATATCCAAATTACTAATTTTAGTACATTTTAGGTATGGTAATATTTTGCTTTTACAAATGATTCATAACAACAGATTGTAAATATAGGGATGAGAGTAATGACTATTTGTTTTTGTACATTTGAAGTAAGAAAAGCTGGGATTTAAAAATTGAAATTCTACCTCTGGAAAACTTCCTTCAAATAGTGACACAGTTTCCAGATTTATTGCTTGGGTTCTGTTCACATTTCTATTCTAAAACTCCATTTACTATGGTTTCAGTAAAAATTCATTCCCAGCTGAAGCTGGGTATACCAAATATCAGCTCTGGAGCAATGGTTGTTTTTACCAATTTTCCAGAAGATTGATTTAGATTGTTTTATGTTTTATGACTGTAAAAGACCAAAACAGAAAAGGATTCACTAACTTGATATTTTATTCTGTCTGTATGTGTTAACCCCTTTATTTCTGGCAGTTCATATACCATTATAAGTAATATAAACTGAGTGTAAGCAGTATATGATTATACTATTAATAAATAAAACATTTGGGCCATTAACAAATAATACTTTTATAATAAGAATAAGAATGGCTAGATTTCTTCTTTATCTTACCTCTTAAAATATCTAGAGGCATATTTTAAAATCATACATGTCTACGTATTAATAGTGAGGTCTGACAAAAGTTAAGCCCTGAATCTGTGGCCGATTTGAAACTTTATTAAAGCTTATTTGACTTATTTTTCCTTTCTGACTTATTAGGATACAGATTTAATTAGCAAACAAACAAACAAAACTAGAAAAAATGGTATTCCAAAACAAAGTCGACCTCACTGAAGCTTTAATTCCTTGTCCTAGTTCTAACCCTTGGGGATAGTAGATATTTCATTTGAAAAGACAGGGTTAGCAGATTACATGAGTCAATTTAGTTAGTGATCATTTCTAGAAAAATCAGTAGGGACAAAGAAGCTTAAGCAGTTAGCACAAGTCTAAGTGGATATGCAGAGAGAGAACAGGCCCGTTACAAAAGGTGGGAAAGAAAGGAGACTGCTGGTCTGGGCAATCTTAACGTCAGAATCATAAGAAGAGTTATGTTATTAGTCAGCAGACAAATAATATTGAACCAAAGGCCATGTGCAGTATTCTTTGATATATCTTTCCCCTAGGTAGAACTTGGCCTATTGTACTGACATATCTAAACTCCCTATAGGAATCAGGGGTGGACCCTGGATGATAGGGACTTTTGCTGAGAACACAGACAATGAAGAATGATGTACCTATGCCTCTTGAAATCCTATCACACCCATCATATTAAACTTACTTTACAAAATGGAACTTACTGGTTGGAAAGTAATCTGTTTAATAAAACTTTAAATATATGCAGTGAGTGCGTTGGCCAAATCCCATGGGTGTGGGATGGTATACTCTTGGAAACATATGCTTGACATTGAGAATTTAAGTATGATGATGCTTGCAATGACTTCTATCATCCTGATGTAGGTGTTTCCTTTAGTAATTGCCTATAAAATATAATGAATTATAATAATAAAATCATTCAGTATATAGTATTTACTTAATATATAGAATTTATATATGTACAGGTATATAGAATATGATGTTATTATGTACAATTATAGAATATTAAATGCAAAAGATTGATGACCCACATAATAAATTTAATCCAATAAATGTTAATGAGCATCTGTATGTATCAATGATATCTGAAAAGACTTGTAAGCAATATAAATATAAATATTTATAAGAAATATAAGGAGAGATAATCCTGGTTTGGAAAAGTTTTAAGTCAAATAGATAAACTAGGAAAAAATACAATAACAATGAAGTTGTTATTTGCTGCACTTTAATAGTCATTTAAAAGTGCTTATAATGAAATATGTTTCGTGTCATTATTTAAGCACCCTAAAGTGTGACGTAAATTAATACCACTGAAAGCCAGTTTAAAGATATTTGAATATGTTTGTGACAAGAAGTATGTGATCACCTTCATAAATATCATAACATTTAAGGAAGGAAAATAATTAATGCAAATATGAATATGTTTCTATTAGATTCTTAAACAAATAATGTCAGATAAATTCAGTATTAATAATATTAAGTTAATTTGGTTTAAAACTAATTAATAAACAATTTATTAACTATGCCAATAACTTTTGTTAAATATGAGTATAAAAATTGTCTAAAATTCTCTGAGTAATTGTCTTAGGAAGTTTTATTTTACCCAGCATGAATTCCAAATATAAATTCATATGATTGATGAATCATTTAGAACCAATGGTATATCAGGAAAATAATTTTTATTCAGAGTTAAGTGCTATTTAATAGATTCTTACTCATTGGTCAGTGCTTCTTATTTGCAGCTAAGATTAAATTCTCCAGAGGCAGAGTTTTAAACAGTTACTCACCCACCAGTGGGTGGCAGGCACCTAATAGCTGATGAGGCGTGACCTCACAGAAGCCTGCTTAACCCATTAGCTCATTTTAATCTCTACCATATATGAGCAATCACCTTTCATTCTTTTTTTTGTCTTTTTTGCCATTTCTTGAGCCGCTTCTGCGGCATATGGAGGTTCCCAGGCTAGGGGTCGAATCGGAGCTGTAGCCACCGGCCTACACCAGAGCCACAGCAACGCGGGATCCGAGCCGCGTCTGCAACCTACACCACAGCTCACAGCAACGCTGGATCCTTAACCCACTGAGCAAGGCCAGGGATCGAACCCACAACCTCATGGTTCCTAGTCGGATTCGTTAACCACTGAGCCACGATGAGAACTCCCTACCTTTCATTATTTTATTACACATACTCATTTGTTCTCTTCAACTGTTTCTAGGATAAATTTTTTAAATCTTTTTTTCAATAAAATATTTGACTTTTTACTTTTTAAAAAGGTATTTTGATAACTGTGACTATTCTGTGTTCTCAGAGGAAAGCACATTTTTTAAAGATTGAATTCACTTCAACTGACAGTAGTACAATTCTTTATTCAGATTCACCATAAATACTTGGGACTTACTATGTAGAAAGTATAGATTATTTCTGGATGTCTGCTACCTTTTGTGTTCATTCGGAAACCATAAATTCACATGACACTAGCTTCAGCAACATCTCATTCAGTATTTCAAAAAACTGTTCAATGAACTATCATTTTGTTAAAAAATTTTGAAGTATGGTGGGTATAGATCTTTCATGCTCAAAGTGTCTAAACAGGACACTGTTTTCTTCTTTTTTGGGCTTTTTCCCATGGGGGATCCTGTGGAGATGTATCTAAGAGGACTTTGCAATTGAGTTCTTTTTCAGTTGCTCTTATCATAAACAGAGTTTGGCTCTCAGTTTCAATTCACTATAAACCTCCTGCGAAGATAGTGAAGGTGCAAGGTACTGAGATGAGCAAGACAAGGATCCTGCTCACAGGATCGCTTGAGCTGTATTACATCCGTCTTTGGACTTCTAAATTTTCCCTTTGTTCCTTTTTACTCCAAATGCTGTGATAAAGTGAACTGCAGATTACATCAAACTTGAAAAGATAAATGCTGTGGGTATAAGATTTATTTAACATGTTTGGTCCAGTGAGAATCACTTTAGGCAGCTCTTTGTTTGGCGAATGAATTATCAAGGAAATTTATACTATAAATAATCCCTTTATGAATTGTGTCAGTTTCTTTACTAGTGGTAATGTGTTTCCAGATTTTGAATATATACTCATATATTTCATTTTTCTAAACCATATCCTTATACTTTCACTCAGTGTAAGTTATTGTTTCCACCCAACACTTAGCTGACCGAGGTGCACAACAAGTGACTTATATGGATTCACAGGCTAAGTAGTAACAGCTTACATTAAAATGCAGGTATTCTACTTTCTAGAGCCTTATTTTTAGTCAAGGCTGGTAGTAATCACAAAAAACCTCAAAAAGTTATTTGATTTGATAAGCTGAATCAATGGAGACAATTCAGGCTCTAAATACTTAGGTTCTCATCAGGATTCCAAACCCAAATTATTTTAATATGTTATTGTAGATTTCTTTTAAGACACTTTACATATAACATGATAGTACTCAGTTTTCATTATAAGCTGAAGAGAGGAATCAGCTAGGAATTATTATCCACAGGAAACCTGACTTCATATAAGTGTCTAAAGCAGATCTTTTGATTCCAAAGCCAGTGCTTTTAGCTTTATGTCACACAAATGGTTTAAATTTGTATATATTGAGTAATTTGGTTTGACTTTGATCATATTATATAGTTTCCATAAAATAGTCTGACCAAAAGAGAGTTAAATTTCTTTTGCTAAAATGCACTGAAAATTGTAAGCTCTGTCTCTGTGTCAGTGGGATTTACGTTAGAGGAAATGAAATTGAACAGAGGGGGTGAGTAACACATCTTACCCATATAGTATCATCACAGGAACCTGAGGTTTTCCATTTTGGTGACTTATTTTTTTAAAAGACAGGAAATATGTGATAAATATTTTTTTAAATAAATCATAGATTTGAAAAGTGTTTGATATAGCATGAAGTCTTGTTGTGGAAATAACAAATCTGTGTCCCACTGTTTTCCTCTAGAAACTGAACAAGGCATATATATTGGGGAGTGTAGGAGATAGATATGAAATAAATATTTTTACAAAAAATCTGCTGTAACCTAATGGAGTTGCAAACACAATAATAATTTTTATAGTCAATAAAAACCATTTTTGAAGATGTTTGCAAATCTGTCCCCTTATGAAATTAGAGTTAACAAAGAATGGTAATAGCTGGACTATAATCACTAAGATGTGTATTGCAGAGTAAGTGGGAGGGTGATCTTGAAAAAGTATATTGAAAAAGTATATTGAAAAAGTATATTGAAAATCATGAAAATTTAGAATTTTCCCCAATATTATATATTTTAGAATTGTCTACTCCTTTCACAAAGCATATAGGAAAGATAGAAGCAATTAAAAACCATGTGGCACTTGGGATCCCCTCTTTTTCTTGTGTTCCCCCCCTCTTACATAATGGGTTTTAAACTTTGATATCCAAACCACTTCTCCTATTCCATCAAATGTGCATAAAATATTTTAAACTGAATTATTATTATAAATTCATACCCAGTTGTGAAAATTACTTCAGATAATTCCATATACCCTTCACCCAGATAACATCTTGTAAAGATATCACAACTAGGAAATTACATGGATATAGTCCCTCAATTTTTTATCTGGGTTTCATCAGTTTTACATATACTTATTTGTGTGTGTGTGAGTGTGTGCATGTAGTTTGATTCAATTTTATTACTTGGGTAGGTTAATGTATCCATCACCACATTCAAGATGCAAAACAGTTCTATAATCACAAGAATTCTTTGTGCTGTGATTTTACGCATTAGTAATAACTAATCTTTTCTCCATCTATTACTTTATTTCAAGACACTGTGTAAATGGATTTCATCTTAGTTGATTTAAAGTGTTTTTGACTGTATCACCTTATATATTTTAGTAGTTTTTCCAGGTGTTGAAATATTATACATATATGACTTATCATAGTTTATCAGTTTTACCACCTCTAGTAAAATATGGAAAACTTACTTCCTTTAGGCCCCATTGCCCTGCCACTTTTTGTTTTGACTATTCCTTATACACACATTGAACACTGCATCAGTTGATGATATAACTTTTATTTTAACCCTCAGATAATCAGGAGAAGAGTAACCTATATTACATTTACTCATTTTTGTTCTCTCACTTGTTCTTTTCTTCTTCTTTTCTGTTTGAAGAACTTTAAATTTTCTTTAAGACAGACCTGCTGGAAAAACATGTTCTTAGTTTTCTTTCTTCTAAAAATATACTTATTTACTCTTGATTCCTGAAAGTTAGTTTCACTAATTTAAAGATTTCTGAAAGAAGTCACTATTAACTGCTCTTTTATTTTAGCACTTGAAAAATGCACCACTCCCTCTGAGCTCCATAATTTCAAATGAGAAATCTATTGTCATTTGAATTGGTGTTATTGGTAATACGTCTTTCTCACCGGCTGCTTTAAATATGTTTTCTTTGTCTTTGGGTTTCAGGAGTCTAATTTTGCTGTATCTTGATACGGACTTCTTTGGTTTTATCCTATTTGAGTTTGCTTCTCTTCTCAATTTTGTGCATGTATTTCTTTTGCCAAACTTTGTGAAGTTTTTGACCATTATTTCTTAAATTCTTTCAGCTCCACTCTTTGTCTTCTTATAGGACTCACATGGCACTAGTGTAGGATATTTTGTTATTGTCCCAAAAGTCCCTGAGACTCTGTTTCTTGTTTGTTTTTTTTTGTGTTTTTTTTTCACTCTATTTTCTCTTTCTTCAGATCAGGTGAATTATATTGCTCTGTTCACTGATTCTATCCTCTGTCATCTTCATTATACTATTAAAGCAATCCCGTGAGTTTTTATGGTAATTGAATTTGGGGCTTCTATAATTTCCTTTTGGTGCTTTTGCTGAGATTTTCTACTTTCTGTTTGTTTTAAGATAAGTAGTAATTTCCTGTTAAAGTATTTTTATGATGACATCTTTAAATTCTTTATCAGATAATTCCAACGTCTGTCTCAACTCAGTATTAACATCTGTTGATTATATTTTTCTCATCCAAGTTATGATTTTCCTGGTGTTAGGTGTGACTAGCATTTTTTTTTAAATCATGTCCTTGACATTTTGGCTAGGTGTTAGAAGATTCTGAATGCCATTTATATCTTCTATTCCAGAGGCAGTCGTTTTTTTAGGTTTAGCACATAGGTCCTGGGTTATATTTGTGAACCATGGTTTTACCAATAATTTAATTTTCAGAGTCTTTATGGCACTATTTGGCCACTTTGAGTTGTCTGTTTTCCACTGGGAGTTGCACCTATCTCTTATTGTTGTCACCTAAGGAGGGTAGATGAACTTTCCAGGTCAGGGTTCTTATGGCTCTAGGGGGGATAATTGGTACTTTAACTCATTGATGATCACTGCAAGGGCTGGGTACTTATTATAGAAGGATTGACTCACTGCCTGTGCTGCCCAATTTGCCACTGTTTTTCAGTAGGGAAGAAGATCCTCCAGCCTAGTGGAGAAAGAAATTGCTGTCTATGACCATTGATGCACCTTCTTGATTCCCCTTGCAGGTGGCCCAGTCTTTGTGATGCACCCAACTTGATTCCCATTGCACATGGCCTGGTCTCTCCCAGAATTCCTAGTGGGACTCCCATTTTATCTGTGATAAAAATGAGTCTACGTAGGCTACTTTGTGTTGCTGTTATGGTTGGGGGAAGCTGGGCCTTGGTTGTCTTTTTCAGTCAGTTTGGGAGGCACTGTGTTGTGCCTCAGGTTCCAATGTCTCTAACCAGTCCTCTTTCCTCTTTCTACCTTTCCGAGTACTCTTTTAGCTGCCTCTTGCTTAAATCCAGTTGTCATAGCTATGCTTATGTACACACACACACATATATATATTGATATGTAAACTTTTTCACATTTTTTACCCCAAAATGAGTAAAAGGAGCATAAATCAGCCAGTTGCTAAGACATGTTCTGTGAAACAAGGGGTCTGTGATAGAAAAGATGGTTTGAACCAGAGAATATATTGAACATAACAGACAGTACAGTAGAGGAACAAACCAATCAGAATAAATGGAAACATCAGGTACCTTACAGGTACTTTTCAGCTGAAAGTCCTCTCTCATTTTAAGAGAAGTATAACTGGTATCTCTACAGGGGAGAACTTTCAATATACTAAACTTCATTATTGGTTTCTTAGAAGGAGGTTCGCAATCATAGTTTTCACAAATTTATTTGTGCAGAGAAGTGAACTCTTTTGTTTATCGTTTTTCTTGGCACTGGCAACCCATGAAAGACTTTGTGGAGGAAGGCCATTTTTATCACCATCAATATCTACCTCACCCAAAGTATTGGGTTTACTAGATGCAATCACTTAATTACAAAGTTGTTTTTTTTTTTTCTGATAACACTAAGGAACATTTAATTTTACTTTGATTTTTTTAAAAATCTGATAAAATATTTTGGTATATTTAAACCCTCTTTTATAATGTTTCAGGAAATAAGATTTAGGCATATGGCCAGTGAAAATGTTTATTGTGTTGTGCTAAAAATATGTAGTCGAACAGAAATGACTTTGTACAATGTTATTCACATCTTTAATATTTTCTTTTTCCAGCATTAAGGGATAATAGGATTGAGCTGGTTCGGGCTTCCTGGCATGAGTTGAGTATCAGCGTCAGTGATGTGTCTCTGTCTGATGAAGGACAGTACACCTGTTCTTTATTTACAATGCCTGTCAAAACCTCCAAGGCCTATCTCACTGTTCTGGGTAAGTGCAAGGGACTAACACCATGTGATCACAAGCAAGAGAGATGTGTAGAGCTACAGCAACATGATCCAAAACAAATATACACTTTGAAAATCATCAGAAGGCATTTTAAAACAATCAGTCACTTCCCCATTTTATAAGGTGGTGTGACATTCGGTATGATTTCCCAAGAACACACAGCCATTTTGTTTCTTAGCTAGCACTAGACATCAGGTTTCTTGATTTTCAACTAAATTCCTTTATGTCAAATCCCCCCCCATATATAATATATATGTATGTATATACACACACTTATACACACACACTATATACATATATACAGTATTATATGGTGATCCTTTTATAAAGTGATAGAATAAATGAGCATAATGACTTCAACATGTTTATCAGGTACTCCTGCATCTTATCTTTAGTCCCATAATGGCATCTTCCCTAGTATCTTTTGGCTTTTAAATATGACCCCTTTGTGTATTTTAGTGTATTTAAATGGCCTTGACATTTCTATGTGTCTTCTTGCTTCTTACTTTTGTATTTTTTTTAGATACTAGATGAAGTACATGTCATTGTGCATGCAGTTTGTAGATTCCTTGTGGTTTTATTCTCAAAATATTGGGCCATTTTTCTAAAGGTTATAGTGACACCAAAAAGCAATACATTCATAGAGATTCTAAGGAAATAAAGTTGCAGCTTAGCGCTCTCTGTGATTCCACAGACGTCAGTGGCCCAATCAACTGAAATTGCTGCAGTTCATTGAAACACACCTGTGTACTGAACAAGTTAGAGGAATTTAAAGATTGATTTTTTTTTCACCCTTACCTTGCCTTCCTTTTTTGATAGATAAAGGCATAAAACTACATTTAAAGGGACTAACACATGCTGTTCTTTTGGGTGAGAAATTTAAAGTTAATCCTGCTAGTGAGTTGGTTTTGTGCATAGGATATGAAATATTTTTCTTTGCACGTCCCCTGGGAATATTTATAAAAATATTTCACAAGTTCACCATTAAGGGCAAAGTATACCCACAAAATGGAATATTTCAGGATAGTATTACAGGTTAATGTACTATTCTATAGAGAGCCAAGTGAGACCCCAAGAATAGGGAGCTTGTTAACTTCAGTTTATTAAATGGTAATGTAACATATTTTATATATATATTTAAAGGCAATATGAAAGTGAACACATATAAAAAAAGCTAGCCAACTCATGGGAGTATGTTGATCTGTCATTTATCTTTGCTGTTCTTGTTGTTTTAGTTCATATTTTTTTACAGTGCCTTCCAACATTCTTACATTTTATTCTTTTCAAATTGAATTAAATAGTAAAATCAAGAAGCTTTCACTCTGCCTTTATTACTGAATACTTTTAGAAGACATTTTAATAAACCTCTATCATGGCAACAGAGTATTATTGCCTCTAAAATGTACAATGTTGTTATTTAAATCACCCATGTACTATCTCTGTATATTAGTTATGTTCTTATTCATTGAATGATTTGGACTAGAAAAGGTAACAAGTGGCTAGCATTAAAAATAATACATATCATTTTCCACAAAACTACAATTGCATTTCTAATACAAGTGACATAAAGAAACATTCTCTGGAAGAATCAGAAACGTATAGTTGCAATTATTGATGAATCCCTTACTCCAAAATGCATTTTCCAGAACAAAGTACAGAGAGGATAACAATATCTTTTTAAGCTTTTAGAATTACGAAATCAGGAATAAAAGGTGCTATTTTGGTTAAATCACAATTTGCTAAAGAAGGAAGAAATGTGCTTTGCAGATTCCTCCCCCCCAGTGCAAACAATCTACTTTCTTAAATCCCTGTACAGGTAAATCTTAAGATATATTGAATGGTTGTTTTTAAGATTTACAAAGAGTATTTTTGAAGGTAAAATTTCATTTAAAAAAACTGCTTTAAACTAAAGGCATTTTAGATGTTTTCTGGATAATACACACAATACGCATATAGACTTACACATATGTATGTGTGTGTATATGTACATTTAATTTATACATTTTAAGTAATTCATTTTATTATATAGCAGTTTATTATTTTTGATTAAAGTTATTATCAGTTAAACACCCAGTCTAACTTTGTTTGTAAAAGTAATAGTCACAAAAACAAATCAACCCTAGAGATTAATGTTGCTTTCACTCATGTGCTTAAATTTCAGGTGTTCCTGAGAAGCCTCAAATTAGTGGATTTTCATCACCAGTTATGGAGGGAGACTTGATGCAGCTGACTTGTAAAACATCTGGTAGCAAACCTGCAGCTGATATAAGATGGTTCAAAAATGACAAAGAGATTAAAGGTAAGGAATGAGGAAAAGTCTCCAAATCAAAATTAATGTGCTGAAATTAGTGCGAAGTGTTAGATCCATGGCATTTTTTTTTCTATTTTCTTTTTCAAACCACAGTCTGACGAAGTGTAATTTGAATCAGCTTTACCTTAAATTAGGTAACTTTACAGGTATGTTAATACCACCTCTGTGTGCCCCATTTTTTTTCTTATGTAACTCAGGTTTTAAAATAATATATACCTAGAAGGAAAGTTGGAGAATTAAATGAGTTAATAGAATAAAAAGCACACAGAGGGAATTTCCTTGTGGCACAGTGGATTAAGGATCTGTCATTGTCACTGCATAGGCTGTGGTCACTGCTGAGGCATGGCCAAAAATAAAAAGGCATGTAGATTCATGCTTGACAATAACAAGCACTAAGGAAAGATATATGATTATTTTACAGCTCATCTATGTTGTTTAGATTATGGATGGAGATACTCCATAAATTATTTCTTGTTTATTTCTGAAAATACAAAGTTCTAAGATTAAACCTAGCTAAACATCAATAAATCTGTTTTTTAGTAGTTCACACAGAGGGCAAAAATGTATTTGTTTCGGTAAAAATGCACAGAAATGTAAATATTAGGCATAGTTCTGCTCTTGCTTCATACACCTAAACACACACAGACACACACACACACACACACACACACACACACACACACACATTCTTTTGGGGGATATGAAGTTTATAAGGAAGACAGCTAGTAAGGTAAGTAGTGATTTATTCACTTATTTATTTTTTTACCCCACATACAAATATCTTGGACCTGATATTACAGGCACATTAAAACCCAAGTATAAGAATCATCTACTACGCTTGTTAAAAGTGTTTCCTATGTATATAGTAATATGTTTTATTCTCAAGGTAACCTTCTAAGAGATAGATTTATGCTATCTCTAATCATTATGATTATTTTATCTTATAATTAATTCAAGAACCTTACCCAGTCATGCAGGCAGAACAGATAGAATTACATGTATTATCAAGAAATTATAGGTTTATAATCCATACAATTATTCTATCTGTTTTCTATTTTAATAACTCTCTCTCTATGTATATGTTTTTCTCAAATAGGGACCTATCTGTAATTTATCCTATTCATGAGTTTTGTTTCAGAACTTCTAACAAATACATTTTGTTAGTCTAAATTTGGAGGAATACAAGCACCCAAGACACAAGTTAGACACATTGCTATGCTAAGTTAAACTTTCTCTTATATTCTGCCAGGGTTCTGTAACATCCATTCTAAATCTGCCTTTAGGATATATTGGTTTAGGTATGTGTGTTAAATGTCTGGACTTGGTTAGAGCTTTTCTAAATGGACCCTCTACACTGCTTCCAGAGTTATCTTACTATGACGAAGATCTGATCCAGCCACTTTTTCTGTTTAAGCACTTCTGATTGAAAGCCCTAACCTGTAGGATAAGTTTAAAATCCGATTTCCTTAGCCTATAAGAAGGCTCCAGGCAGTGGATGTTTTTCTATGCGAAAGGGTTGGTTTAAGCTAGAATGTGCTTCTTAAATACTCTCCTTCAATTAAATTGTTTTATTTCCTACCATGTGTCCCTTTCAGAATTCTGACATAATTAATGAGTCAGTTCCTCTTAATTTCTTGCCATTTTATTTGTTTCAAATAAATATATCCTCAAGGAGTTCAGAGGCTAATATACTAGTCATTAATATTGACTGATTGTTTTTAAAATAGTAGCCTTATAAAAATACATGTTTTCATAAAAATATTTTTATATCTTAATTTTTGACAAATTTGTCTTCTACTCTGAAGGCCAGATTTGTTTATATACTAGGTAGAGAGTAGACTTTTGTTTATATGTAAAAACATGAAGTTTTGATCTTATAAACACCATAATTTAAAATCATCTGAGTCAAGACTCAAATGAAAAATCAAGACAAAATGGTATACAGAATCAGTGTATGGACTGTGCTCTCTTTAGAAGTAGTGAAGCTTTTTTTCCTATGCTCTTCAATGCACGGCCATTGATAGAACATTTATTATTCCTATACTTGCATTTATTTATATGGTCTTCTATTTGTTTATAACCCTTACTTTGCATGTTTATACAGTTTGTCGTCACAATTAGATGGTGAACTTCCTGGAAGCTCTAAACTGTTTTTATTGGTGTCCATGAAAATATGCTGTGGTCAGTACTCCACAGAGAATGCACAGTCATTATTATTTCTATGCTCAAGGTATGCTAAGTGAAAGTTCACCCTAAAATCCCTCAGCTGACATGGCCTTACTGAAAGGAATGCTCCATCCTTATCTTGCACTTTTATCTTTTCAGAAATCCAAACTTGACTTTCTATTATCATGTAAAAGTTTTTTACCATAATATCACTAGACACTTTTAAAAAAGACAATCCCTAGTTTAAGGCAATGGGAAAAGATAAGCTAATCAAACATGATTAAATTCAATTGAATAAGAAAGTGTTAAAGTGTGTTCCAATTACACAGCATTCTATGGTCCTTGAGTGAATACCCCAATGAAGAAAGCAAGAACCTTGACTTGGAGATGTTTAAGATTCCTTTGGGGTGATAAAACCAGTTATTAGGAATATTTTCCTATAAAGAGGAATGCATAACAATGTTTAAATCTCAAAGTGGTTATTATACTCAAGGGAAATAATTATTTTCCTTATGTTTTAACTAAGCCTTAGCCAGTTCAGCATATTGACACTGTGTTAAGTTTCAGATTTATATGATGGAGATAAGGACCTTCGAAGTGATCTCTGATTTCAAGATGAGTACATTTCAAGATGTACAACTTTTTCCCTATTATTATCTAATATATGAATTTAATTTCCAGGTCTGGGGGAGGGTTGTTTCAAAGTTCTAGTGGATCACATTTTCTTCTCCAGGATGCTTCCATATTAGATCACAGAGCAGTGGTTCTCAAACTTCAGCAGGCATCATCATCACCTCCCAGGTCTGTTAAATCCCATTTTTGCACAGAGAACATAACAGTGAGAACTATCAGTAATTTACATAAAAATCTTACCTCTGTCTCTAAACTTTAGTTTTCTAGTCTACCAGATGAGAATTATAAAGCTTGCCTCAAAGTGCTGCTCCAAGGATTTGTTATGAGCAAATATGTATTTTTACAGTATAAGGAATCACTGAATTTATTTTAGATTTTATTATTATCACTATTATTACTACCTTGAGCAAACCATGATTGACAAGTTGTAACAATCCTTGAATTTGTCCTAGAAATGTAAACAAAAAAGAATTATTCCTTTAAGGTACATATAAACATAAGATCTAATAGGTTTAGTAAAAGACATGAACTGGCTATGCTTTTTGTACAGAAGAGGAAGCAGAGATTTTGTGGGAGAGGTGAAGAAGGCAGCAGTTCATTGATGAATGCTCAATAAATATCTGTTAATGAATAAAAGGATATTAAACAATGAAGGGATTGGTTGTGGGTAAAAGTAGATGAAAGAGCATTCTAAAGGAAGGAACCATTTTTTAATGCAGAGTAAAAGCACGTGATTGTTTAATGGAACTGAAGCTTTCTGTGTGATACAGATGTGAGAGGTAAACAGGAAGGCAGAGACCAATTAAGTCATGGAAGATCTTTTATACCAGATTAAGGGGTTTGGAGTTTATTCTATAGACAGTGGTGAGACATATTCTTCTATATGCTTTAATCGGTGGAATGAACAATCATAGTTTTCATCTAACTCTGTTCTTTACTTCCTATGAGTCTGACTCAGAAATCCCCTTGGTGCCTCTGGGCAGCTCTGTATTCAAAACTGCAGGGGGTTTCACTGCAGCTTTTAATCTTCTGTGTAGCAAGGGAGTCTGAATATTTGCCATTTAGTATAGGGAAAAATGTGCCTTGTCTTCCTCAATCTATCAGCTTCCTGAGAACTTTCATAAACTTTCCATTCCATAGATAAGTTTAGTCATTTGTGGTTTGAGCAGTTAATCATAATGTCTTTAAGATTTTCCAGCTAACTAGCTTTTACATGATTGTATTAGGCAGAATTCTGTGATAACCCTCAATGACCTACATTTGTGTATAATCTTTTCCTCTGGACTGTAGGAAGAACTTGTAAATATGGGTGATTTCCTTGCCTTGATCAGGTTACCTTACATGGCAAAAGGGATTTTACAGATATATTTACGGGTCCCTCTTGAGCTCATCAAAGGGAGATCATCAAGGGAAGCCTGGGATAATGAGATGAGGTCTTTATAAAAGAATGAAGAGTCAAACATTCCCCTCCTGGCCTAGAAGAAAGCAAATAGCTATGTGTGAACTGCCTGTAGGGGCCATGTGACAAAGAAGTGCGGGTGACCTCTAGGAGCTGATAGCTTGTGATAGCTTGTGAGAAAATGGGGACCTTGGACATATAGCATCAAGGAAGTAAATTTGCCAACAATCAGTGAGTTTATTATAGAGGACCATCAAACTTAGACGGGAATCATGGCTTCATCCAACACTGATTTCAGCCTGGTGACACTGAGAAGAGGATTGGGCTAAGCCCTGTCTGGTCTCCTAACCCATAGAAATTGTGAGAAAATAAATGTATATTGCTTTAGGACACTAAGCTTATAGTAATTTATTCTGCAGCA
The DNA here is from genome assembly GCF_016906955.1 of Phacochoerus africanus. NCBI lineage: Eukaryota > Metazoa > Chordata > Mammalia > Artiodactyla > Suidae > Phacochoerus > Phacochoerus africanus. The sequence continues at coordinate 249,851,142 of NC_062544.1, read as the reverse complement.
ATAATGGGAAACTGAGATCCAGAAAGGCAGAAAGATTTATTTCTCACAGTCACCCCCACCTCCCCCGGCAAAGACTGGACTTGAATATTCCAAGACCCAGCATTTGGGTTTGGGAGGAAAGCTGAAGCCTAGAACACTATTTAAAGGACATTCCAATCATGAGCTAGTAAAGCCCTGAACTAATGGATGAAATGGAATTTTTTAAAAAGGGATGAACTTAGAAGATAAATTTCAGGTGACCTTGCTGAGTGATTCTGAGAGATGGAGCAAAAAAAGGTCAAAGGCTGCGCGATCTGGGTGCCTGAGTGATTTGGTAAGGGTTGAATAACCTTCAATATTGAGGTTGAAGTAACTATAGAGAATTTAAAGGTTAAGCCTGGCAGGTTTTTGGAATTAGGTGAATTACGATTAAGAAAGGGATTTTAAGAAAGGGATAATAAAAGGTCCATTATCACCTAGTGAATGACAATTTAGTTTTAGGTTTTTAAAATAATGATCACCCTTTATGTGAGGAGGACACTTCCAACCGAAGTCTCTTCAATACTTCCTCCTGCCCCCGAGAATCATGCTGTGTATTAACCTGCATATCCATCAAAGCCTGCCTTTATTGGGAGTCGTTTAAGCTTACCAGTACGTAATAGTGTTGCCTGTATTCTACAAGTGTCATTTACTTATTATACATGGTTTGTTTAAAATGTTTGACCATCAAGCTTAAGCTGACTTTAGCTGTATTTCCCTATGTGAAATTGTCATACACTTCCATATTAATCAATATAATGCAGCAGCTCATTTTCAAGGTGGCTAAATATAGTGTAATTTCACTGTAAGCTACTTAGTAAAATTTTTTTCAGCATTTGGAAACAAAAGAGTGCATTTCTGAATGTTGTGTTTCTCAGATGGTAGCCTTTAGACTACTTAAATTAGAATCAACTGAATTACTAGTTTAAAATTGAAGATTCCTGTATGTCATGCCTATAAGTCCAAAATTTTTTTTTTTTTTTGGCTTTTTGCTATTTCTTGGGCCGCTGCCACGGCATATGGAGGTTCCCAAGGTAGGGGTCGAATCAGAGCTGTGGCCACTGGCCTACGCCAGAGCCACAGCAACGCGGGATCCGAGCCGCGTCTGCAACCTACACCACAGCTCACGGCAACGCCGGATCGTTAACCCACTGAGCAAGCGCAGGGACCGAACCCGCAACCTCATGGTTCCTAGTCGGATTCGTTAACCACTGCGCCACGACGGGAACTCCAGTCCAAATATTTATTAAGTACTTCTGTCCATCCTTAGGCCCCCCCCATACTTTGAAAATTTGTAGAATTAGAGACCAGTAAGCCAAGTATTAATAGATATTCAAAAAAAGAAAGGAAAGTGGTCTCAATCTACTAAATTTAGAAAATGACTCAATATCCTGTGTCTTTCAGGAATCTACTCTTAGAAGGAGGGTTTCTAAAACTGAATCAAAATGTATTTTAGTGCTTTAACATTTCTGAGAACTACTGCAAAAATTCCATTGGCTAACATTGTAGCAGTGTTTTTTGACCATTTGGTCAAAAATTTGTTTTATGTTTCTTGCATTGAAGTCCATGGAATATTCTTTAAGAAATGGTAGATTATATGCTTAATTTAAACATTCTATCTGGTTATACAAAACTAGTTTTTGCCTAATGCTCCATTTAATGTCAGTTGCAAAAAACCTTAATTTAAATGAGTGAAATATTAACATAATACAGAGACAGTGAGTCCTTTGAAGCTAAACACTAAAGAAAATAAAAAGGAGATATTTGTGTCTCCTAAGTTTTCTGTGTCACATATAAGGATTAATTGAAAGTGTTAAACTTACAGTGTACACCATAAATCAATGATTTTTTGTGTTCTTTTGTTCAAACTTAACCACTTTGAAAGTGGCCTTGCTATTTAAATCAGATCACACTGAACCCCATATTAAATAAGAAAAATAAATAGCATGAGTAATACCAGTGAGGGGTTTGTGTGTGTGTGTGTGTGGACGCACACAATTTGGAGTTTTCTGAATACTATTGAATGTATTACTTCAAGACACTCTCAAGACACCATAGACATAAGACATCTTCATGGAAAGAGAGAAAACAGTTGTTTCATCTGGATGTGAATGGCTGATGAAAGTAAAGGATCATCAAAAATCTTTTTGAAACTTTTTTTATTAAATTACTGATTTTTTAGAAACAACTTTATTGAGATATAATAGACAAGAAACAATCTACACATATTTTAAGTATGTAGTTTGTTATATTTTCACAAGTGAATGTAGTGATGAAACCATCACCACAATCAAAATAATGAACATATTCATTATCCATGGAAGTTTGTTCAGACACCTTCATAATCCCTTCCTCCTGATCTTCTCTGCCCATTCCCTGTCTCACTCCCAGGAAACCACTCTTCTGCTTTAGGTCATTATAGATTACTCTATATTTTCTAGAATTTTGTATAAATCAAATCATATAGTATGAACTCTTCTTTTTTGACTTATTTCTATCAGGATAAATATTCTGAGATTCATCTGTGTTGCACGTATAAGGGTTGTTGCTGTTTATTGCTAACTGATGTTCCATTGTATGTATCTCTATTTATATTTATCCATTTGGGGTCTTTGCAAAAAATCTACCATGAACACCTGGGTATAAGTCTTTGTATGTACCTGAGCTTTTATTTATCTCGGGTAAATGCCTAGGAGCAGAATGATTGGGTCATATGGTATATATATGTGTAATTTTTAAAGACATTTCCAAACTATTTTTAAAATTGGTTGTACTACTTCATTGAAATCCAACTTTTTAATTGAATTATTATTATTATTTTTACTTTTATGAATCACGCTTTGGTATTATGTGTAAAATAGTTTTGCCTAATCCAAGATCGCAAAGAATTACTTCCATAAATTTCACATTTTTTAGATTTTGAATGTACTTTAAGTAATTTTCCATTTTCAGTGACCTTGTCTTTTCCTTCTCTCAGCTGTATTATTTCCAGGTCAGTTTCAATAGATTGATTGATCTCATTATAGATAGCATTTCCCTGCTTCTTTGAATATAGAATAATTTTTTATTGGATTCCAGATATTGTAAATTTTACCTTTCTGGTACTGAATATTGTCATATTTCTCTAAGTGTTCTTAAGATTTGGTCTGGTTAAGTAACTTAGAATTTAATCCTTTCAGAGCTTCGTTTAAATTTTTTAGATGGGACCAGAGCAGCTTTTATTCTAAGAATTACTTAGTTCTCATTACTAAGGTGAAATCCTCTGAGTGCCCAGGGTACCAATTATCAGGTTTTTTTTGTTTTTTGTTTTTTGTTTTTTTAGTCATGTTGGTTAGAACAGGCACTGTTCCCAGTCCTGTGTAGGCATCATGTACTCTTTCGTCTAATCTTTTTGGTAGTTCTTGTCCTAGTCTCACTTTCCTCACACAGATAAACTGATCAATAATTATCTTGCCAAATACTGTGGGGGACTCTGCAGATATCTGGAGTTATCTCGCTGTGTATCTCTTTCCTTTTTGATACCCCATCCTGCAAACTCTAGCTACTTTGTCCTTCTTAGACACGCAGTTCCATCGGCTTTACTGATGGAGGGTGCCAGGTTCTGCATGAGGGCACCACAGCCTACAAAATATCTCAAAGCATTAAGCAAGGACAAATTTTTAGAGTTCCTCTCATTTGTTTTCCTTCTGTTATAACTGTCCATTATTATACTGTTCACTATCTTAAAAACTTCTGCTTTCAGCTGAGAGATAAATCCAACTTTATTATTCCGCTAAGCTGGAAGCAAAAGTTATTTTGTCTTTATTTTTGAAATGTAGAAAAATGGCATTTTTATTTCAATGGTCACGTGTTTTAATTTTGCCTGATTGCTTATTTAAGATGATATAATGAGGAGTTCCTGCCATGGTGCTATGGATTAATGATCTGGCTTGTCTCTGTGGAGGCACCAGTTTGATCCCCAGGTCAGTGCAGTGGACTGAGGATCCAGTGTTGCTGCAGCTGTGCCATAGGTCACAGATCTCCCTCAGATTTGATCCCTGGCCCTGGAGCTTCCATTTAACTTGGGGGCAGCCAAAAAAGAAAAAAAAAGTGATGTAATGAATTTAAAAGGATGAATATAAGTATGAAATGTACCCATACTCACTTTGAAAAAATATTTTAGATTAGTAATTCTACTAATTTCAAAGTTAGAAATTATCATATTTAGCCACAGAAATTCAGTGCTGTGGAAATGGAAAGAAAAGTTCTAGCATGTATATAATGAGATAAATAAATATAAGCCTCTGAACTGCACTTGTTGAAGAATGAGCCTTGTATCTACAAAATGATGTTTTTCCTTGTTCATTCATATTTTTAATCAGTGTTTTTAACTTAAGGGTTAAAGCAAGTGCATACCTCAGTCATTGAGGAATCATCACCCAATAAGAAATCTTGAGATTATAATAATATAAATATTCAAATTTACTAGCTTTTTAGCTCACATCTGCTGATGGAGGGACTCAATCCCTATTCAAATTTTCCTTAGGTTATTTCAAAAAGATACTTATGACTTCTTTGTATAATAAGAAAAATTCCTTTCACATTCATTAGTTTTATTTTTTTTCATGTGTGGGATATGTAGTGAAAAGTTCTTGTTCCCAACAACTTTAGCAAATGATATTCTTGGGACCTAGGAGGATATTTTATAAAATTTATGAATCAGATGTTTCTGAAACAATTATTTAATTCTTTGATCAATAAAAGTCATTAGATTCAAATATTTTTTCATAATATTATGTCCTAATTGACATCTTACTGAAGCAGTATTTAAATGCCTTCGTAATATTTCTTCCAATTGCATTGGTAATGGGGAATTATGGAGATATATTATATTACTGAGATTTCTCGATAGCAGTATAGAGTGGGATCATAAAGTTCTCTCTTCTTTGTCCACTATTTTATTTACTAGCTTGAATACTAAATACTCTGTTTCTTGAAAGTAGTCATTATATGTAGTTTTTATCTTTCAAGAGAGTGACCAGTCTTTACTTTTTCTTCACTTTTTCCTCTTCAATCAATAACTCTTCAAAGTTAATTATTAGTACTCCTCCTAAATTAAAGCAAAGCATGAAATTAGCCATTTTATTTACTTTTACATAGCTTTTTGAGATGTAATTTACTTTAAGCATACAATTCAGTGTTTTTTAGTAAATTCACAGAATTATGTAATGCCTACCACAATCAATTTTACATTTTTATCATCCTAAACAAATTTCATATCTGTTGGTGGTCACTCCATATTTTCCCCCATCCTCTCCCCTACCTCTAGGCAATAAATAATCTGTTTTCCATCTCTATAAATTTGCCCATTGTGGATATTTCATATAAATGAAATCATACCATATATGGACTACTATGACTAGCTTTTTAGCACAATGTTCAGGAGTCTTATGTATTATGGCTACATCAGTACTTCATTCTTTTTAATTGTGGAATAATATTCCACTGTATGCATCTACTCTATGTTATTTATTCATTCATCTGTTGATGAACATTTGGGATTTCACACTTTTTTTGGCTATTATGAATAACTCTGATATGAAAATATAGGTCCAAGATTTTGTGTAGAAGTATGCTTTCATTTCTCTTGGGTATATACCTAGGAAAGGTATTGCTAGGTTCTGTGGTTTCTGATTTATGTTCTCTGGATACATTTTTAAAGATACTTGTGTTTGTATATATACTTGTAATTGTTACATTTTTCTAATTAATTGACACATACTGTTATTATTGATATAGGCTGATCATTTCACATTTTGTTTTCTGGTCTCCATTGTTTTTGATAACTCAGTTGTTAATATTTAATATTTTTGGAGTCCCTTTATGAAAAGCTATTTTTCTCTTCCTGCTTTCAAGATTGATTTTTTTCTTTGTTTTTGTCATTTTTAATATAATGTGTTTGGATATACATCATTTTGCATTTAAAGCTACTTAAAGTTCATTGAGCTTCTTGCATGTGTTGACTAATGTTTTTCATTGCGTTTACATCAGTCTTTCTTCAAATGTTTTGTTACTCCTTTTCCTCTCTTTTTTCATCTGGTGTTCTTATTACACAAGTGTTGTAGTTAATGCTTTCCCATTTTTTCCCCAAGCTTTGTTAATTTATTCTCATTATTTTTTTCTCCCTTTTCCTCAGATTAATAATTGGTATTATTCAGAATAATCAATATTAAGCTGTACTTTTTTAGTTCATAACCACTGTTAAATCCTCTATTATTTTTTTTTAATTCCAGAAATTTTATTTGGTTCTTCCTTTATACTTTCTTTTCATTAATGTTCACAATTACCTTGTTTTACTTCTTGAAATGTTTTATACTCTAGTTCTTTGAAAATGTTTATGATGAATCATTTGAACTTTCTTCCTAAAAGTTTTTAATGTTTGTGATTTTTTTCCTTGCAGTGGAGTTACATATTCTTGTTACTTTTCATGTCTCATAATTTTTGTTAAAAATGAAATATTTAGCTAATATATTGAGCAATTTTGGGTACTGATCTCACCATGTAGTTTATTGTTTGCTTTTTTATGGGTTTAATCACTTGGATGGACTATTTTCACTGAACTAGTGGTATGCCCTAATTCTTTTAAAATGACACCCACTCCGACTGTACAAGCAGGATGCAGGCTAGCGGTGGTAGCTTCTGGTCTTCTTGGCTTGCCACTCTGGCTTAAAACCTCTGCTCCATACGTGAACTGAGTGAGAACTATGGAGGTCCTTGTATTCTTGTCCTATGAGTTGTGACTGGGTGGAGGAAGAGAGCCCTTACCTACACTCCCTAGGGATTTAATCTTCAACCAAGGGCAAGAGTAAGGGGAATACAAAATGATGGTTATCTGCCACTCCTGAGAAAATACTGTAGTCCCTGATTGGGAGCTGGCAGGGAGGATAAGCTCATCCTTGGGCCACATTCGTCAGGAGTCAAACTTCTCTCATGATAAATTGGAGTTGAGGTAAGGAGCAAAACATGATATAAGTACCACAGACTCCACTTTGTTTTACTAAGACTTAATGGATTTTCTTGAATAATTATTTCTTCATTTGCTATATGGTCTTAGCACAATTTTTAGAGTCCTAGGTGGATGTGTGTATTTAAATAATTTTTACCAATTCTTATTCTTTCACTGGACAGTTTACAGAGTTCTTTACCCTGATATTCCAAGAGTTCCCCTCTGATTTCTTTTTATACTTATGTGTTTTCACAATGTTGACCCATAAATTATTATATCATCTTTATATAGTCTTCTGTTACTCATCCTTACAAATTGTTTTGTCTATCTTGTCCTGTTATTTTTTTCACAGGAAAAAATCTATATTTCTCCTCTTGACTATGTTATATTCACAATTTATTTAATTTTTCCCTCTCTAGGAGATGGAACTATTTGATAATTTTTTAACCTTGTAATTCTAAGCATTTTTTTAATTATGTTCTTCCTCTTTTCATTATGAACTTTATTTGGAAAAATCATGTATGGATGGAATTTAAAACAAAATAGTAGCTTGATGTATTTTTATTTTAATTGTTTTTTTAATTCACTTTTTTTCCTTAATTTTTATCTACAGCTAAATATATCTATAGGTTTTTTGGTTTGTTTGTTTTTTTAAATCTGCAGTTTTTATCTACAGTTAAATATATCTGAAATCCCACATCTAAAAAGTTCTGGTGCATGGAACTCTGAACTCTGATCCCTAGTTGGCTGCACTAGGGATCAGTATGTGTATATCTGATTTAAAAACATCCATAACAACACATAAAAATTATTTATTTACATTTAATGTGTGTATTCAATCATCTTTGTCATCTATCTCTAGCTTTTATACTCTTCCAAAACAGAAACTGCTCACTTATTCAGAGGTTAGACTAATGACATCTTCACATTTTCCTAGGGTAATGATAAGTGAATTAAATAAGAGATTCAGTACATAGAAAAGCAATGACAAATTGACAACTGCTTCAAAAGGTATTCATATTTACAATGATTCTACTTATTAGAAGGAAAAGAATGTTGTGCCTGACTGAATATAGACTTTTTAAAATTAATTTAAAACAGACTTATTAAGCATCTGAGGTGTTCCAGACACTGTCCCGGGCACTGGGTATAAAAACTGTACAGAAGTATAAAAATTAAGAGTGGAAGATAAGAAAGATAATAAAGGAGAAAAATAGTGGAAGGGAAAAAGAAAAACAAAGTAAAAAAGCAGGAGAGAAACAAAATTAAAATTCCAAATTATTCTTTATTTTCTGAATACATGAATTATATTGAACCTTGTGAATGTCCTACTGGGTAATTGGAATTCAAAAATGACATGTTTCTTTGAAAAATAAGATAACCTATTGAAAAATAATCAACAAAACTATTGTAGTACATGATAGAGAGAAACATTGTGATTTATTTGGAAAGCTAATTTCACATTACAGATGTTTTGCTGATGCAAATGACTTATTTTCACAATACATTGATGAGGGCATCAACCTATTTTTTTCTTACATGTGTTGAATTCTAAAGGATTCCATACAATAAATTGTTTGATGACTAGAAAATTGCATCACCCAAAGTGTTTCAAAGGACTCACACTTGTCTGCTCCTTGTAGAATTTACTCACATGTATATAGATTTTTTTTTAATTTTCTTACAGAGTTTACTCTAACTGGATGGGCTTTTAAAATTTTTTCCTGCCATCTTTTATCATCTTTCAGGCCTGCAATAAAATACCTTTTTAAATAGAAAATGAATCTTTCAATCTTTAAGAGAAGACATTATAAGCTATACAAATATAGTGACTACTCTGAGGAGGCATCAGGCTTAGAGTCAAATGTGTGTGTGTGTGTGTGTGTTTGTGTGTGTATTTATTTATTTTAGTCAGAGGGTGCAGTCTTTTTGTGTGTGTGTGTTTTGGTTCTCTTTTTTAATTTTATTAGATGGTTTAGTCTTTTTGGTTCAGCTTAAGGAGGTAGTGCCCAAAATATAAAATATTTTCTTAGAAAAGGATACTAGTAAAAGTTAGCTTCTCATGTCTAAACTTGTGGTTAATATCACTTGTGGTAGTTTCACTCAGCCTACTCTCAAGTGACAAGAGGTTACAGTAAGGTTCTGACCATTGCCAAGTAAAAGAAGCACAAGGAAACCTATTTATAGGCATAACGATTTTTCCCTGAATGTAGAGTTCACTAATTGGCTTCATAGTTACTTACCTCCTTTGTCTACAAGTACACTCAGCTATCTGGTTCTTCCTCCCTTTGGTACACTTTTTCTATTTATCATGAATGAAGCTTTCTCCTTAGACTGGCTAAATTGTGGCTTTACTAGAACTAACTGTAGGATGTACGTGTGTGTACATGCATGTGCATGTGGGTATGCATGTGCATGTGGGTATACATGTGTGTATGCTCAAGCATGTGTTTTTATATCAATTTTTTGAATGCTTTAAGGTTTTAAATCACATTAAGTTATATGACAGAGAATCTGAAACAGGTTATAAACTACATAGGTTCTGTTTGGGCATAAAGTTTCTTGCTTGTCACCCTGGAAATTAGGCAGTGAGGGGTCAAGTACCTCTTGAGGTTTAATCACCCCTAGCTGAGTCGCATGCTACAGATCATCATGATTTACCGGCAAGGGATGGCTATACAAGAAATTACTTAAGACAGGTGTTTACTATTAAATTGTAAGCCTGATTATGCCAGACACTATCAATTTAATTCATTGAATGAATATACTGTAGAGGATTGCAAATATTTTCACATATCAATATAATTTTTGGATTTTATGGCTGTAATGCTGTTAGATATAAAATATTAAGGATTCTCTAATAAAATATTGTGCTCTTGGATTAGATTTGCAAGACTGCTACCCTCCCTACCTCTTTTGGAGTTTTATACTTATGCACGATTGGTAGAGTATAAACTAAGCCCAAAGTGCCCAAGATGAATTAGTTATGCACGATATACCTTATAATGCATGAGCAAGCTGTGTAAATCAGAAAGGGGAAAACTTTTTTTGGAACTGACAAACATTTATTTCTAGCTCATTATGTTAGTGGTACAGAAATAATAAGTAGTATTCATATTGCTACTGATTATTCAAAGATAGTGATAATCATCCATAAATATTTTTTTCATCTGGGCTTTTAGAATCTATTAACATGAACTGGATTTGGGTCAAATCCTTGTCAAGTAAAACAGTTATTTTGTTGCTAGTTGATGGTAGAGCCATAGCTTTACAAAAAAGGATTATGACTGGCACCCTCTTTAAAAAGCAAAGTTTTAAGAAAAGGATTAATGAAAGTCTATGCCTTTCAGGAGCTCCCGTTGTGGCACAGCAGAAACAAATCCAACTAGGAACCATGAGGTTGCAGGTTAGATTCCTGGCCTTGCTCAGTGGGTTAAGGATCCAGCATTGCCATGAGCTGTGGTGTAGGTCACAGACACAGCTTGCATCCTGATTGTCGTGGCTGTGGCATAGGCTGACGGCTGCAGCTTGGATTAGACCCTTAGCCTGGGAATCTCCATATTCTGCAGGTGTGGCCCTAAAAGGACAAAAAAAAAAAAAAAGAAAAAAAAAAACAAAGAACAACAACAAAAAGTCTACCCCTTTTAAATTGGAGTTGTGTAAAGGAACACTCACAGGCAATAATGAGATTTACCACAGTAACATGTTTCGAGATCTTCTCCAGTGAACAAATGTAAGTGGTTAACAGACTTTAAAAATTCTACCATATAAGACCTGGCCTTAACATTTTTGGTCTGGAGAAAGTTTTAAGCAGATATAAAATCAAATACTTACCTTAAAAATTAAATAAATATGGTTCATAAAATACCTGTTGAACACTTAACCTAAAGAAAAGAAAAGTATTGGCATTTCACTTTAAGATAAACTGTTTTTTTTGTTTGTTTGTTTTTTGTTTTTGTCTTTTTAGGGCCACACCTGTGGCATCTGGAGGTTCCCAGGCTAGGGATCTAATCAGAGCTGTAGCCACTGGCCTACACCAGAGCCACAGCAATGTGGGATCCAAGCCACATCAGCGACCTACACCGCAGCTCATGGCAACACAGACCCTTAACCCACTAAGCAAGGCCAGGGATCGAACCCACAACCTCATGGTTCCTAGTCGGATTCATTTCCGCTGCACCATGACAGGAACTCCATAAACTGGTTTTAAAATATGCACCTAAATTACTGAATGAGTTAACCATAGTTCCTTTATTTCAATGTTTTAATGATAAGTAAATTGGTTATCTTTTAAAACTGATATATTTAGTTTTAGAAATTGTGACCTATAGGACTTGTCTTATTTTTCATATATATAATAATTTTTATTTTTTTTCCATTATATCTGGTTTACAGTTTTCTGTCAATTTTCTCCTGTATAGCATGGTGACCCAGTTACACATACATGTATACATTCTTTTTTCTCACATTATCATGCTCCATCATAAGTGACCAGAAATATTTCCCAGTGCTACACAGCAGGATCTCATTACTTGTCCATTCCAAAGGCAATAGTCTGCATCTATTAATCCCAAGCTCCCAGTCTATCCCACTCCCTCCGCATTGGCAACCACAAGTCTATTCTCCAAGTCCACGATTTTCTTTTCTGTGGAAAGTTTCTAATATATGGCAGAAATGAACCTTTCTATAGGACTTACTTTAAATAGCAGTTACATGACATATCCAGTTGTTCAACAGGATCACTCCAAATTTTTGTCAGTAAAGCCAAGTTATCTTATATAATGCTTACATGTTCTTTTCCATATGGCAAGAGGACATGCATTCAGCTTACTAAAAATTGTACCAAAGCATAAAAGTACCATTAATAACAGTGGTATGAATTCAGTATAAATTTCTTGAAATCTACCGAAACAGTCATCTGATTCCAAAAAACATTTTTACAAACCTGGATTCTGAAAATAATAGCAAAGTTCATGTTCTATATAAACATCAATATTTAGGATGTACATGAAGACCCTACAGTTTTGCTCTTGGCTAGAGAATTATAGCCTTGATTAGGTCAGAAGTCGCACAATATCCTAATAATTTCTCAGAGATATCTCCAAATTATGAGAAGGTATGGTACTTCAAGTACTGGAAAACGGGCAAAAGCTCTATCTAATTCCCTGCCTTGTGGCATATTAGCTTTGCAATGAATTAAAAGGAAACTCAGGTCTGACTAAAATGTAGAAAGCAATTGTATCACAAAAGTTAAAATTATTCTGCTCCGGGTGATTAGAATCATTGTGGAGAAAAGGTTAACTTCTGAAGGAACTTCCCTTTAGAGGATTTTCTTTCTAAATGTCTAGTACAAAGATAGCTAGAAACTACAGATGTAGAGACAGGTAATCTAATATTATAAATATGGAAAGATGGATGTGGAGGTATTGCCCAAGATTTGATATTTTATGAAAAGATTTGGATGGAAAAACATCCAGATTACCCCTTGTTTTGTTGCACAGCTAACTTGGTGCAAAGTTTTTAAGGTATTAATTTGAGGGGCTCAGAGTTTAATCTACAATTACATTTGACTTTTTTTTGTACCATAGTTCTTAGTGAGATAAATGATCCCAAATCCCAAATATAAGCAGGTCACTATTAAGATAATAAGATATATATAAAATAAGATATATATACAATAAGATAAAGATATATACCATTAAAAATAATAGATGGAGTTCCCTGGTGGACTAGTGGTTAAAGATTCAATAAGATAAAGATATATACCATTAAAAATAATAGATGGAGTTCCCTGGAGGACTAGGGGTTAAAGATTCAGCATTGTCACTTCTGTGACTTGGGTTTGATCCCTGGCCAGGGAACTTCTGCATGCTGTGGCTGTGGCCAAAAAAAATAAATAACTGATAGAAAACCTTTACTGGGACTTCAGCAAGAAATGTTCAGGAAAATAATTTTTTATAAGAATACTTGAGGAATTTCCTAGGCATATTTTTTTTAAAAACTTTTTATTATAGAAAATTTCCAACATACACAATGTAAACACAATAGTATAATGAGACAAAATGCAACCACTACCCACCAAAAGCAGCCACTGTTCTAATTATGTTAAGGTCAAGTGCTTAAGTTCCTACAGTCTCCTTTAGAGAAAGAGAGGGATGACTTCAAGGATTATGAAGGAAAGTAATGCTACAATTCCTCTGTTTAATGTTTGCTCTTAAATATGCTTTTGCTGGCCATTACACCAACTTATTACATACAGCATGAGATATATATTTTAAAAAATGTAAACAAAAAGAAGAAATATATGTTGAAATAACAAAAGTAGAATGTGAACTTACAGGGAGTGGTGAGAGAGAGAGCGAAAGAAAGGTCAGTAAAGAAATTCCTAATATTTATGCACCCTTGGTTATATCATCTCTGATCCCAGTGTATCCATTATACCCTAGCTCTTCAATATATGTCTGTGGGCCAGCCACAGACTTTCAGATGCCACCCCACAACTATTGAATAAGAATCTGCATTTTAACAGGATGCAGAGGTGATTCAGATGCAGATTCCATTTTAAGAAACACTGCGCTAGATCACAAAGTACAAAATATAGTGACATGACAAAGAAGAAAAAAATAGAAGCTCTCTAAAACAAGGCAGGACATGAAACAAGAATACACGTCGTCGAATCAATAAATCAACTATGCAGTATAAAGAATTTCTGTTGATTCTGTAACTGGGTAATGTGTCATTTATAAAGCTAGAGATGAAAATGGAAATAAATGTTAAATACTGTTTCCTGTTTGGGGAGAAAGAGGTCAGCATGAAATATGGAGAAAGATATTACGATTGGCTCTTCTCAGTGCTTTTTCCTGTTCATCTTATGCCTTCTAGTAACTTTATGAGCTGTCACATAAGCTAATATGAAAAGAAACAAATTATACTTTTGTTTATTTTGTTTGAATGATGCTCATTAAAATTTTGTTATATACAATTGCTATCAGATTTTATGTATCCAATTAATATTGCATTAAATGATACTTTTGTAAAAGAAACAGCTAAAGGAAGCAGATGTGTAGATTCTTAAAACACAGCTGTTATTAAAATTAAACTATTAGCAGCAATATTTTGGAATAATTTCTCAAATATTGTATAACATAATTATAAATGTGGTTTGTCAAGAGATCTAAATTTTCTTACACTGCTGCAGCTTAGAGCTATGAACAGAAAAACATTGGACATGGATTTATAGGAAAGTATATAAAATATAAAAGTGAGACAACATTTCATATAAATCTATGAAACATTAAAAAATGAGTCTAAAAAAAATAAAAAAAAGGAGTTCCCGTCATGGTTCAGTGGAAACAAATCTGACTGGATCCATGAGAATGCAGGTTCAATCCCTGGCCTCGCTCAGTGGGTTGAGGATCCAGCCTTGCCATGAGCTGTGGTGTAGGCCAGCGGCTACAGCTCCTGTTCGCCCCCTGGCCTGGGAACCTCCATGTGCCGCGGGTGCAGCCCTACTTTTTATAAAAAATAAAAAGAGTCTAACTTTTTTAAAATATAGCAAAGAACTATAAATACATCTATATTATCCTGACATATTTTGACTGAAAGGAGGTCATTCTATCTTTTGCCCTAATATTTTTTAACTGAAGTCGAATCTAATCCTCAAATGCAAAAATCTCAGAAATGACTTTGGTTAACAAAAATGAGATATTTCTTAAGATACATGTTGTTGGAAAGCCCTGTATCCTGTATGATTAATTTACAGTTAAAAGAAAGAGTTGAGATTTTCATGCTCTTTCACTCTTCCCAAATGTTGAAATTTGTCTTACTCTTAAAAACTGCCTAAATTGGAGTTGCCGTCGTGGCACAGTGGTTAACAATCAGACTAGGAAACTTTAGGTTGTGGGTTCGATCCCTGGCCTTGCTCAGTGGGTTAAGGATCTGGCGTTGCCGTGAGCTGTGGTGTAGGTTGCAGACGCGGCTCGGATCCCATGATGCTGTGGCTCTGGCATAGGCTGGCATCTACAGCTCCGGTTAGACCCCTAGCCTGGCAACCTCCATATGCTGCAGGAAGTGGCACAAGAAATGGCAAAAAGACAAAAACAAACAAACCAAAAAAACCTGCCTAAATTATATAAAGCTTTGTGATAAAAATCTTAATTAGATAATTATTTTTCTAATTTGTGAACATAATCATAAACATGTATTTTCAAAATAAGACCTGGAACACTTACCTAGTCTTATTCTTTCCTAATATTTATTTTATTTTTAAAATCAATCAATAAGATAAAGACATACTTCTTTGGAAATAAGTAAAATTCAATGGACCATGCAAATACATATTCATCAAATACATAAAATTTGGTGTTATTTTCAAAGTTAAACCTTTGCATAGAGCACAAAAATGACAAAGCTGAACATATATTAACTTATCATTAATATATTTTAAGTGTTTTAAAAATAAATAGTACATGCTAGAATCCAATATTTTAAGCAGAAGAATTTTTTTCCTAAAAACATCATTGTTCATTTGAAATGAAACATTAAGAAATCAGAACAGCTTTCTCCCTCAACTATATTTAAGATCTTGTTAAAATATCTTAACTTTAGCCTATCATTTTGATTTCTAAACCATTTAAAATTACCCTCTTCCTATCAGCTACTTTAGACTTGACACACTTCAAATTAAATGAAAATATTAAATCTCTTCTCCACAGAGAAAAAAATAATCCCTAAGTGAACCATTTCATGATGAATCTGGATCATGGACAATAAGTTTAAATATTAGTAAGTGAATTCACATCTTGAGGAAAGTATTCTCATTCAGACTGAAATGAATTCTTCAGCCAAGTGAAGAGCATTTATCTCAGTAGAAATTTTACTGTAAATATGTAGATAGATAGATTTTTAAATATTCAAAATATTCAGATGACTGTCCTCCTTCTTTACCAAAGATAACGACTTTCTCAGGTATTCTTTAGCAAATATGTTCACCTCATATTTTTCATGTTAAAATAGTTGTTCAAACACACTGTGCTTTCTTTTAGGCATACCCAGATGATTCTGAATTTGCTCTCCTCAACTCTGCTGGTGGTTGAGAAAATTAAGATTTTCTTGTAGTGAAACTTAAATCTCAAGAAAATAAATTAACATTGTAAAATGGCCTGATTATTCAAATGAAGTATATAAAAAAAAAAAACCTTATACTAAAGGAATAAAAGGTCTGTGGCCAGACCTTTTATTTCTGAATTCAACTTTTCAAATTTATGTCTGAAGTAGTTTTAATTTTATTTACTCAAATTGAAATGGATTAAATGTTAAACTAACAAATATTTGCTTTTTAAAACTGGGTAAAGACAGGGAGAAGGCATTCCCAGTGCGTCTCAAGTAAATGAAATCTGTTACATTTTGAAAGTGAGTTTCCCAGGATTTTAAAATTTATATTTTGGGTCACCATGCTGTACAGTAGAAAAAAATAAAATAAAAGGTTAAAATAAAATAAAATAAAATTTATGTTTTATTTTCAGATGTAAAGTATTTGAAAGAAGAAGATGCAAATCGCAAGACTTTCACAGTCAGCAGCACACTGGACTTCCGAGTGGACCGCAGCGACGATGGCGTGGCAGTCATCTGCAGAGTGGACCATGAATCTCTCAATGCCACCCCTCAGGTGGCCATGCAGGTGCTAGAAATACACTGTAAGTAAACACTACTCCCTAACTCTTCATCTTGGCAGTGAATATCTACATCTATATTCAAAATCATTGCAAAATTTTCTGAAGTTTCAGCAAATGTGCAACAAAATCTACAGCTAAACGAAGTAAAACTACCCTCATTAGTATTAATCACATCCCAAGGAAAGAAGTCATTGACTGAGTATCATTCC
Source organism: Phacochoerus africanus (assembly GCF_016906955.1). Classification (NCBI taxonomy): domain Eukaryota; kingdom Metazoa; phylum Chordata; class Mammalia; order Artiodactyla; family Suidae; genus Phacochoerus; species Phacochoerus africanus. Next base: position 249,834,256 of record NC_062544.1, on the reverse strand, counting down.
TGACAAAGAAAAGAGAAAAAATAAAAGGAGCTATCAAAAGGTTAAAGCTCCTAATTATCTTCCAAATGTTGCCTTGATGTATGCATATACCTTCAGGTTGGTAGGAAGCAGGTGATTTTGGCTGAATCTGTGAGGGGTGGGAATCTGGAAGAGCCTTGATGAACTTTCTAAATGTAATGTTATTATATGAAAATGTGGCTTCCCATCTGTTCTTTTAAAATTAGACTATGTTTTTCACTATTTTTAAAAATACACTAAGCCTTTATGAACACAGGGGCCTATTATGTTATGTGAAAAGATCATAGAAATATCAGGAGGATCAGACTTTTTTTTAAACTTTTTCATAGAGAAAATATAAATTGGAGTATTATTTTTAATTAATGCTCCTTGTATTTTAAGTATCGTCAGTCTAATTAAACTTTTTTTTTCTTTTTTGGTTATATCCATGGCAGGTGAAAGTTCCCGGGCCAGGGATCGAAGTGGGTCCACAACAGCACCCTGAGCCACTGCAATAACAATACTGGATCCTTAACCCACTGAGGCACAGACAACTTCTAAAATTACTAAAATTTGAAGAATACTTTCAGTTATATTAGATTAGCTTCTTTAATTTCCTTCCTGTTCTCACTGAAGCAGATTTGGAGACAAGTGTATTTTAGAGCCCAAACTTAGGATATTTCCATATTTCAACATTTATTTGCAATGAGACTTGGGACAATTACTTAAGCTTTGATTATAGACTAGATAATTAATTCCTGTGGACCAAACTAGACAGCTTAAGTCATGTTTATGGCATTAAGTAAGTCTTCAAAAATGTCAGTTGCCTTTCTTTCTTAGTTGGTTCAGACAGATAGAAGAAAAATGCCAAAGACTGAGTCACTTTTAAACAACAGAAATTTATTTTTCACAGTCCTGGTGGCCTAAATGTCAAGGTCAAGAAGCAGGCATATTCAGTGTCTGGTGAGGGCCTTCACTCTGGCTTAGAGTTGGCCATCTTCTCTGCATGTCTGCACATGGCAGAAGGGGCCAAGGGGCTCTCTGGGATCTCTTTTGAAAAGGTACTATTCCCAGTCATAATCTTCCAAAGCCCTTACCTCCTAATGACAACACACTGAGTATTAGATTTCAGCCTATGAACTCAGGGAAAACATTAACATTCATTCTATAGCATCTTCCTTTTACTATTTATTCTTACTACATAATTTGATGTGTCAAGAGGACCCAGATAAGCAGGATTTTAATTTAATTTTTTCTCTTATGTAAATCCAGATAAGATCTTTAAAAATAATCTTTGACTACTAATTTATCTGTAATTTTCAATATATAATAAAAGAAAATAATAAAATTAAGTCATAAGGAATATTAAAGATCACCAGCCAAAGATCACCAGAAACCTACAATTAGTCTAGCAAAATTACATTTATTTAGTTTGCTGTGGCAAAGAATATGGTATACTAGAGAAATCTCTGAATATAGGCATGAGAAAGTGGGACAGGTTTACTAGAGAATACGGGTTTATACTAAATATTCTGAAGAGTACTCTGAATTGGATGCTGTTAGGATTGGGGGCAATTCAGTGATGTGTATGTTGGTAACTTTTTCTTTCAAAGCACAAATATTAAATCAGGACTAGATTTGCTCTTATGAAGATGCTGTGCTTAATCATGCTACCCTGTGCGGTTGCTGAACACCTTGGTCTCTGTCCCCTTTCACACCTGGTCATGGACTAGACTTGAATTTGTCTTATTCCACCCCACAGTTGCAGAGTGGCTTTATCTGATTATTGCTTAGATTCTAGAGAAGTGTTTATATTTGTTGAAACTATTTCAGTCTAGTTGTAAGATGCCAATTGTTAGTTTCCAAAGTCATTTTCACTTTCTAGAGATTCCAGAATGGAACTATGTTATATATATAACATATATATATATTTATATATTTATATATATAACATATATATATATATTTATATATTTATATATATAAATATATATATATTATATATTTATATATATACACACACATACACACATACATATATAATATATATGTAATGGGCATTTTTTAGCTGTTCACCATATTTTAGTGTGCATTATTAAGCAAACTAAATTGCCTAATTTTCTATAAATCTTTACATGAGGAATGTTATACTTAGTGGCCAAATGAAAATAAAAACTCATTCTATCATGGTTTAATATGTAAATGGCTTGGAGGCAGAGACCATATCTATTTAAATTATTTTTCCTAGCATCAAGCATACCATCATTCAAGTATGTGAAGTTAATTAAAAGTAACTGATGATAATACTGAATATTCCTTTAGGGATGCAGAAAATTCCCCAGAGATGAAATGAGGAATGTAAAGTGGAGAGGGACATTTAGTAACAGTTTGCATGAAAATTAGAGCAAAATGAACAAATTGGATGTGGTCTTCATAAACATCTAAGAATAATGATAAAAATATCCCAGTGGTTTTTTTTTTCCAGGACAGCAGATCATGGCTCCACATAAGTCCACATGAACAATATGCATGATATGGAAATTCCATGGAAGCAAGTAGGGTAGGGGAATAGAAAGAAGAATTGAAAAAGGAAAAAGATGGTTAGCCTAGAATTTATGGAACATAAGTATAGATTTCCACATGATTTTACAAAGTTTCTATCATGAATAACCACAAAGGCTGGCCCAAAAGAGGAGCAGCTTTTCAGAACCACAGAGCAGAATAGATGCCATCGTTTTCTGTGGTAACTTACAAGAGTAAGTATACATCCCTACAATAATGGGGTTATGACTGCACCCTGAAATAAAAATCCTGTGTTAATGCGGAAAGGCAAAATTGATGAGAAATAAGACATAAGCGTTAAACATAAAGTGACAAGGAACATAATGAAAACAAATAGGAGGAGGAATTATATTTTTAGGGCTAAATGTTTGTTTTAACTTAGTAACCTTGTGATATATGATTTAGAAGGAGTCAGCCTATGAAATATCACAACGTTCCTTTCTTTGTAAATTATTGATCTTAAATTTTAATGCCACCATGATGGAAGAGAATTTCTTTAAACTTGAGATTTAAGAAAATGTAGGCTTTTCACTGTAAACCGCAAATACTTGCAAATTTCAAATAATAGGTAATAGCATACCTTGCACTTGCGTAGTTGAAAAAGACACTTCCTTTTTTATAGATAGAAATTCTCACTCATTTTCCTATTTTTACACAGATCACTTTGAAAACAATAACTTTTTATTTGTCTGATTTAATTTTTAAAAGAACAGATTGTATGAGTCACTTCATTTAATTCTCAGTGAGAATAATGTATCTCCACTAACAGCAAAAACTGTACAAAACAAGAAAAGAAATAAAATAACAACATTCATTTTATGTGTGACATTGATAAAATTGCATAAAAATCAACTGTTATTGAAAATGAAAAAAAAAGAGACAAATAAGTAAAATATTTCAGAATAATAAGAGTTCCAAGAAAGCATTTTAGTACTGGGGCACTGAGCCACTAATATGGATAAATAAGAACCTGAAGTTTAACTCTCTATGTGTATGTGTGTTGTAAGGTCCATTATATATAACCATCCAATTATGAAACCTTACACTATCAGTAATATTTGTGTAGTATTTCTATTGTGTAGTGGTGCCATGCTTTGCCTACAAAATAAATATTTACACATGCACATAAACTTTGCAACTATGAAACAATGCATAGTTAAGTCTTGTAAGAGAACCAGCTTGTAAGTCTAAAGAAATTCACTGTGAGAAACCATATAAGAAAAAAAGAAAGGAAAGAAAGAAGGAAAGGAGAAGGGGAGGAGTGACTTTGGAAGCTACAGGTTTGAAAGTGTGTGTTTAAATGAGATCTATTAGGATAATGAATAACAATAAGACATGTATTATATACCTTTAATAACCAAAAAGTTCCTGGATTCATTATTATTATAAGAAATTAAATGGTCAGTTTATAGTCTTTACCTTCTTGAGGCTTTTATTTCCATTCTAGTTAACATGCAGATAAATAATACAATTAATTTTCCCCTTAAAACCTTATGTTAAAAATATATTTTAAAGAGATCCCTTTCTTGTTTTGCTTTTTTATTTTTTTTTAATTTTTATTTTTAATTTTTTATTAAAGATGATTTACAATATTCTGTCAATTTCTGCTATATAGCAAAGTGACCAGTCATGTATATATATGTGTTATCCTCCATCATGTTCCATCACAAATGACTACACAGTTTCCTGTGCTATGCAGTAGGATCTCATTGCTTATTCACTCCAAATTGTTTTGCTCTTTTTAAATATAGTTAATGTGTGCCTAAAATAACTGAATTCTTGACTGGACATATCTTCCACTTTTCTGGAGCATCTAATGTACATGATCAGTTCTTGCTTTGGTCCTACTTATTTCAATAAAATAGAATTAAAAAAAATAAAAGTCTGTCCATACTAGAAAATAGTCAATACAAATAGTTTGGAGGCTTCTAATTATTTTGTTATAACTTCATTTCCACTGTATGTGATACATATATACATGATACAGAACAGAAATATTTTCAAATGTAGGCAGAAATTCTTCATTAAGTATGATTTTTTGCATCTGTCCCTTTTCAATTATAAAAAATAAAATAATTAATTCCCACCTACTTAATTCTCCATGCACAAACCTATACACCTTCTTAGCCCAGGTAAGTTTCTGTTAAATTTTCCTGTGTTAGTTGTACCAAAAATGCTTCTACTGTTTTTCTATTTATTATATAAAGCACTTGATTAAATGTTTCAGGTTACTAGAGAGGGGAATGTTACAAGTAGCATTTTAAAATAACATATCTCAGAGATCAGAGAAATGATGGAGAAATGAAGGACTTAAATTCACTTCCTGTCATGAAAACACCAAAATCACAACTGCTGAATAACAATTGACAAAAAGAACTGGAACTGACCAAAAAAGATATTTTACATTCAAAGACAAAGGAGAAGCCACAACAAGATGATGGGGGGACACTTCAGCAATACAACAAAATCACATACCTGCTGGGTGGATGACTCACAAACTAGGAAATAATTATGTCACAGAGTTTATCCCCCAATAATGAGAATTCTAAGCCCCACATCAGGTTCCCCAGCCTGGGGCTCTGACATTAGGAAGAGGAGCCCCCAGAACATTTGGCTTTGGAGGCTAGTAAGGTTTGAGTATAAGAGCTCCATTCTTGGAAGATATGCACAATGTTTTGTATGCACTGGGACCCAGAGCAAAGCAGCGACTTTATAAGAGACTGAGCCAGATGTTCCTGCAGGTATTGGAGGGTATCCTGGGGAGGTGAAGATCCATTGTGTCTCACTGTGGGGACAAGGACACTGATCATGGAAACCATAGGGAATATTTATGGACATGCATTCTCTTGGAGGTTGCTGTTTTGGCACTCAGCACTAGCCCTGCCCAACAGTGTGCAGGTTCCAGTGCTGGGACAAAGAACCAACAGAGTGGGAACATTCAGGTCAAAGACCCAACAGCTTGGGAAAACAGCCTCCCCCCAACAGCAGACAGGCTGCCTAAAGTCACCCTGGGCCTACAGCCCCCTCTCTTCTAAACACACCCCTTGTCAGAGGCTTGTCCATCAGAAGGACATGAGCCAGTTCCACCTAAAATGGGCAGGCACTGGTCCCTCCCACCAGGAAGCCTGCACAAGCCCCTGGAGTGACCTCATTCACCAGGGGGTAGACACCAGAAGCAAGAGAAACTACATTCCTGCAGCCTGTGGAAAGAGAGCACAAACACAGAAAGTCAGATAAAATGATACTCCAGAGAAATATGTTCCAGACTATAGAACAAAGTAAAACCCCAGAAGACCAACCAAGTGAAGCAGATAAAGTAAATCTACCTGAAAAAATAATTCAGAGTAATGATAGTAAAGATTATCTAAGATCTTGAAAAAAAAGAATGGAGACACAGAATAAGAAGATACAAGACATGTGTAACAAAGAGCTAGAAGATTTAAAGAACAAAAAAATATAGATGAACAAGACAATAACTAAAATGAAAAATACGCTAGAAAGGATCAATAGAATGGGAGGCAGAAGAACAAATAAGTGAGCTTGAAGACAGATTGGTGGACTTCACTGCCATGGAAAAGGATAAAGAAAAAAGAATGAAAAGAAATGATGAGAGTTCCTATCATGGCTCAGTAGTTAATGAACCCAACTAGTATCCATGAAGATGCAGGTTCGATCCCTGGCCTTACTCAGTGGGTTAAGGACCCAGTGTGGCCTTGAGCTGTGATGTAGGTTGTAGACGTGGCTTAGATCCTGTGTTGCTGAGGTATAGACTAGCAGCTACAGCTCAGATTCAACCTCTAGCCTGGGGACTTCTATACACTGCAGGTATGGCCTAAAGAGACAAAAAAAAAAAAAAAACAACAAAAGAAATGAAGACAGTCTAAGTAAACTCTGGGACAACATTAAATACACCATCATTTTCATTATAGGCATTCCAGAAATAGAAGAGAGAGAAATAGCCTGAGAAGATATTAGAAGAGATAACAGCCAAAAACTGCCCTAGTATGGGAAAGGAAACACTCACTCAATTTCAGGAAGTGCAGAGAGTCCCATAAAGGATAAACTCAAGGAGGAACATGGCAAGACACATATTAACCAATCTGACAAAAAATATTAACCAATCTGACAAAAAATAAAGACAAAGATAAAATATGAAAAGCAACACAGGAAAAGCAACAGATAATATTCAAGGAAATCTTCATAATGTCATCAGCTGATCTTTCAGCAGAAATTCTGCAGGCCAGGAGGGAATACCATGATATATTTAAAGTGATGAAAGGAAAAAACCTACAACCAAGAATACTCTATTAAGCAAGGCTCTCACTCAAATTCAATGGATAAATTAAAAGCTTTACAGACAAGTAAAAACTTCAGCATCACCAAACCAGCTTTACAACAAATACTAGAGAACTTCTCCAGGCACAAAAATAAAGCCTATAACTAAAAATTATGAATGGGAAAGCTCACCAATAAAGGCAAACATATAGTAAAGGTAGTAAATCATTCACATACAAATATGATATCAAAACCAGCAATTGTGAAAAGAGTATTGTACAAATATAGGATATTGGAAATGCATTTGAAGTTGAGACCAGCAACTTAAAAAAATATATGTATATAGACCATTATATCAAAACTTCATGGGAACTTCAAATCAAAAATGTACAATAAATGCACACACAAGAAAAAAAAATCAATCCAAACATAATACTGAATATAGTCATCAAATCACAAGAGAAGGGAACAAAAGAGGAAGGCAAGAAAAAAGACCTATGAAAATAAATCCAAGACATGTAACAAAATAGCAATAAGAACATACATATTGATAATTACCTTAAATATAAATGGCTTAATGTTCCAACAAAAAGACATACATTAGCTAAATGGATACAAAAACAAGACCCAAATATATGCTGTCTACAAGAGACCCACTTCATATCTAGGGACACATAGTGACTGAAAGTGAGGGAATGGAAAAATGTATTCCATGCAAATGAAAATCAAAAGAAAACTGAAGTAGAAATACTCATATCAGACAAAATAGACCTTAAAATACTGTTACGATTTCCTTAGTGGTTCAGCAGGTTAAGGATTCAGCATTGTCACTGTGGAGGCTCAAGTCACTCTTATGGTGCAGGTTTGATCCCTGGCCCAGGAACTTCCGTCTTCTGTATGCTGTAGGCACAACCAAAAAAAAAAAAAAGAAGAAAAAGAAAAAATCTATTACAAGAGATAAAAACACCACATAATGATTGATTATGGTATCAATCCATAAAGGAGATATTACAATTATAAATGTATATGTACCCCACATAAGAGCACCTCAATATATAAGGCAAATGCTGACAGCCATAAGAGGGGAAATTGATAGTAACACAGCAATAGTAGGGAAGTTTAATACCCTGCTTACATCGATGGACAAATAATCCAGCCATAAAATCAATAAGGAAACAATGGCCTTAAGTGACACATTAGACCAGAAGGACTTAATTGATATTCATAGAACATTCCATCTGAAAGCAGCAGAGTATTCATTCTTCTCAAGTGCACATGGAACTTAATCCAGAACAGATCACATACTGTACAACAAAGCAAGGCTTTGTAAATTTAAGAAAATTGAAATAATATCAAGCATCTTTTTCCAACACAATACCATGAGATTAGAAATCAATTATAATTATATGAAAAAAAAAACTGCAAAAAAACCAAACATGTGGGGGCTAAACAATGTGGCTCCTACACAACCAATGGATCACTGAGGAAATAAAAAAAATACCTAGAGACAACACGATGATCCTATGGGGCCCAGGAAAAGAAGTTTTGAGAGGGAAGTTTATAGCAATACAATTTTACCTAAAGAAACAAGAGAAGTCTTAAATACACATCCTAATCTTATACCTAGAGCAACTAGAGAAAGCAAAACAAAACCTGAAGTTAGTAGAAGGAAAGAAATCATAAACATCAGAGCAGAAATAAATGAAAGAGAGATGAAAAAAATAGAAAAGATCAATGAAATTAACCAGTTCCTTGAAAAGATTTACAAAATTAATACACCCTTAGCAGACTCATCAAGAAAAAAAGGGAGAAGGCTCAAATCAATAAAATTAGAAATGTGGGGAGTTCCCGTCGTGGCACAGTGGTTAACGAATCCGACTAGGAACCATGAGGTTGCGGGTTTGAGCCCTGCCCTTGCTCAGTGGGTTAAGGATTCGGTGTTGCCATGAGCTGTGGTGTAGGTTGCAGATGCGGCTCGGATCTCGTCTTGCTGTGGCTCTGGCGTAGGCCGGTGGCTACAGCTCCAATTAGACCCCTAGCCTGGGAACCTCCATATGCCGCGGGAGTGGCCCAAGAAAGGGCAAAAAGATAAATAAATAAATAAATAAATAAATAAATAAATAAATAAAATTAGAAATGAAAAAGTTACAACTGACAACACAGTAATACAAAGGATCATAAGAGACTACTACAAGTAACGATATGTCAGTAAAATGGACAAATAGAAGAAATGGACAAATTTTTAAAAAGGAACAATCTTTCAAAACTGAACCAGGAATAAGTGAAAAAAAAAAATGAACAGACCAATTACAGGTATTGAAATTGAATCTGTGATTTAAAGACTTCCCATCCTCCAAGTCCAGGACCAGGTGGCTTCACAGTCAAATTCTATTAGACATTTAGAGAAAAGTTAACACCTATCCTCATGAAACTCTCCCAGAGAATTTCAGAAAGAGGAACACTCCCAAGCTCATTCTGAGGCCACCATTACCCTAATACCAAAACCAGACAAAGATACCACAAAAAAGAAAATTAATATATATTATCACCGAAGAACATAGACACAAAAATCAACAAGATACTAGCAAACTGAATGCAGAAATACATTAAATGGATAATACAGTATGATAAAGTGGGATTTATCCCAGGGATACAAGGATTTTTCAATATCCTCAAATCAATCAGTGTGATACACCATGTTAACAAACTGAAGAATTAAAAACCATGTGGTCATCTCAGTAGATGCAGAAAAAGCTTTTGAAAAATTCAACACCTATTTATGCTTATAAAAAAAAAGTCCCCAGAAATTGGGCATAGAAGTAATATGCCTCAGTATAATATAGGCCATATATGACAAAGCCACAGTTAACATCATACTCAATGAATTGCCTTTGTTCTTTTATTAAAATCAATTGACTATATTTAGGTAAGTTTCCTTCTGGGCCCTCTGCTCTGTTCCATTGATCTATTTGTTTATTTTTTTTCATCAAAACCACACCGTCTTTGTATATAGAAATGCAGTAGATTTCTGTGTATTTTTGTAATTCACTGATGAGCTCTATAAGTTTTCTGGTAGCATCTTCAGGATTTTCTAGGTATACTATCATGTCATCAAAACCACACTGTCTTGATTAATGTAGCTTTATACTAGTATTGAAGTCAGGTAATGTCAGTCCTCAGTTATTTTTCTTCTTTAATATTGGAATTTTTTTGTATTGATAAATTTGCATTGCAAATTATCAATTTGATTACATTTGTAATTAAGACATATAATCAGTGAATAGATTAAACTTTATTGCATTAATCTTTGATACATCAGGAAATACTGTTATTACCATATATCACCTGGGTATAATAGACATTTTGTTCTTAGTTTTTAGATTTTAAGTTATTTATTTATTTATTTTGCTTGTAAAGGCCTCACCTGTGGCATATGGAGGTTCCCAGGCTAGGAGTTGAATCAGAGCTATAGCTGCCAGCCTACACCAGAGCCACAGCAATGCAGGATCCTTAACCCACTGAACAAGGCCAGGGATTGAAACTGCATCCTCATGGTTGGTTACTAGTTGGATTCATTTCCACTGGGCCACAATGGGAACTCCACATTTTAAGTTTTTTAAATAATGTGTAGATGTACTAATAAAAGGGAAAGGGATAGTGAAAAACAACTTTATTAGACTTTTTGATAAGAATTTAATTATAGCAAACCTGAATTTCTATTTCATATTTTTCTGACTTTGCTCATACACATATACCTGAAATGGGAAACAATTGCCCTGCATGATCCTGGAACATATCCATATTTTAAATACTGAATACCATATTTCAAGTACATCTTTAATGTGTCCTAGTTTATCAGTGCTTCTGGTTCTTCCTATACTTGTGTTGTCAGAATGTAATACTTTAAAACACTTTGGTGGTTCATAATTTTTCAAAAGGAATAAAAATATGTTTTTCCATAATTGTAAAATTTTTCATCTTTACATTTATAAGTACAAATTAAATGTTTTAGATGAATTTTAAATTTCTTTTTTTTTTCTTTTTATGGCTGCACCTGTGGCATATGGAAGTTCCCAGGCCAGGGGTCCAATCAGAGCTGTAGATGGGGCCAATGCCAGAGCCATAACAACAATCGATCCAGGCTGCCTCTGTGACTTATGCTGCAGTTTGCAGCAACACTGGATCCTTATCCCACTGAGCCAGGCCGGGGATTGAACCTACATTCTCACAAAGACAATACCAGGTCTTTAATCCATTAAGCCACAGCAGATACTCTGAAAAATGAATTTTTTTTAATTTCTTTATTATCAAATACCTTCAAAATCGTTCCATTTATAGTCTATATAAATCCTTATGCACAAAAACCATCAAAGATGAAAGAATATTGTCATATTTTCTTTTTAGCCAAATCACGTGGCAAAATATTATGTTATAATGTCCTTCTTTTATTTCCTTACAAACAAATTCTTCCCTTATCAATTTTTGAGTTTGCTAAAACTCATTGAGAATAAGTGAAAACTTCTATTTCACCATTATCACTAGATTATTGACTTCTACTGTTTTCTCCTTGCATTTATTGTCTGAACTAATAATTTCGAGATCTTTTGCTCTATCAATTTCTTTCTCATGCCATTATGAGCAGAAAATTAAAGTTTCTGAATTCCCTACTGAAATCATGAAAGCTAAACAACCAACAAATGACCAAACAAAGCTACAATGATTGTGTTTTCACTTCTAGACTTCTTTTCTACCACCATGAAAGAAAACCTGAGCAACCTTATAGGTAAATAGGGTAAGGCAAAAGAAATGATTTTTATCACTCTTACAAAATCCTTCCATAGAGGCACTGTCTAATAGAATTTACTGTGGTGATGGACATGTTACACATCTGTTTTAGAAGAGTAGTCAACAGCCAAGTACACATGGCTACTCAGCACTTGAGATGTGGATTTTGTGAACTAAGGAATTGCAGTTTGAATTTTATTTAATTTTAGTAAAATTGCATTTAAATTTAAATAGCCTCTTGTGACTAATTGTTACTATATTGGACACCACCACTCTATACCATCTTATCTACTTCTGTTTTCTTATTAAAACATTTCTTTTAGCATAGTTGGGAATAATTTATGAGTTAGGAATGGGTTAATAGTGGAATAATTAATAGAAGGCCAGAGCAGCAAGATTGGTCATAATATAGGAAAAATAATACATATAATTTCATAATATATTTTAGCTTTATAAAAGAGCCTAATATTTTCATATTATAATTGCAAGGTAGGATAATTTTAAATATATTTTTAAAAGTAAATTTTCTCTTTTTTTGAGAGAGAAAGACTATAAATCATGAAACATTTATTTGTTTTAAATAGAACTGTTACAAAAAGAAATTTGAAAACTGATGAGACTATCCTTTTTTCCATTTTATAGTCTGGTTTCCTTTGTCAAAGATTAATTGACCATAGGTACCTGGGTTCTATCCTGTTCCATTGATCTCGATTTCTGTTTTTTGAACCAGTTCCATATTGTTTTGATGAGTGTAGCTTTGTAGTAGTCTGAAGTTAGGGAGCCTTATTTCTCCAGCTCTGTTTTTCCTTCTCAGGATTACTTTGGCTATTCAGGTCTTTTGTGCTTCCATCCAAGTTTAAAAATGTTTTATTCTAGTTCTGTGAAAAATGCCATTGGTAATTTGATAGGGGTTGCATTGAATCTGTAGATTGCCTGGGTAACATTTTGACCTTCCAGTCCAAGAACATATTATATCTTTCCATCTATTTGTGTCATCTTCATTTTCTTTCTCCAGTGTCTCATAGTTCTCAGAGTACAGATCTTTTGCCCCCATAGGTAAGTTTATTCCTAGGTATTTTATTCTTTCCAATGCAATGGTAAATTGGATTGTTTCCTTAATTTCTCTTTCTGATCTTTCATTGGTAGTACATAGAAATGTGAAAGACTTCTGTGTATTGATTTTGTATCCTATAATTTTACTGAATTCATTGATGAGCTCTAGTAGTTTTCTGGTAGAATCTTTAGGAGATTCTATATGTAGTATCATATCTGCAAACAGTGATAGTTTTACTTCTTCTTTTCCAATTTGGCTTCCTTTTATTTCCTTTTCTTCTTTGGCTCTTGTGGCTAGGACATACAAAACTATGTTGAATAAAAGTGGTAAGAACGGACATCCTTATCTTGTTCCTGATCATAATGGAAATGCTTTCAGCTTTACACCATTGAAAATGGTGTTAGCTGTGGGTTTGTCATATATGGCCCTTATTATGTTAAGGTAGGTTCCTCTATGCCCACTTTCTGGAGTGTTTTTATCATAAATGGTGTTCAATGTTATCAAAAACTTTTTATGCATCTATTGAGATAACCATAAGATTTTAATTCTTTAATTGTTAATGTGGAGTATCCTACTGATTGATTTGTGGGTATTGAAGCATCCCTGAGATAAATCCCACTTGATCATAGTGTATGATCTATTTCGTGTAGTTTTGGATTAATTGCAAGTATTTTGTTGGGAATTCTTGTGATCATCAGAGATATCAGTCTGTAAGTATTTTCTGTGTGTGGTATCTTTGGTTGGTTGGGATATCAGGGTGATGGTGGCCTCACAGAATGAGCTGGGGAGTGTTATTCCCTCTGCAATTCATTGGAAGGAAGAGTTTCATAAGGATAGGTGTTAAATCTTCTCTAAATATTTAATAGCATTCACTTGTGAAATCATCAACTCCTAGACTTTTGATTTTTGGAAATTTTTAAATCATATTAAAATTGAAGTCATTGCAGTTTAATAATATACTAAAGGTTAACCCTGCATTTCTTTTTAAAAGGGGAAATTTTGTTTATATTTTTAAGAAAAAGGCCAGTTAATTAAGTGATTATTATATAACTGCAGAATGTTTGTTTTTGGCTGCACCTGCAGCATATAGAATTTCCTGGGCTAGAGATCAAACTCATGCCACAGCAGCCACAGCTACTGCGGTGACAATGCTGGATCCTTAACCTGCTGTACCACAAGGAAACTTCCTAAAAACAATTTTTAAAATATTTTTCTTTATGTTAATAAAATCTGCAAATAAAATGTCCTCATCCTAAAAGAGAAATTTCATGGAGACCATCAGCTCTATATGCTGTATGAAAGAATTCAATGAGCCAATGCATACAGAGCATTTATAATAATGACTATTATTTGCTAGTATTTGATCAATGATTATAATTTTTGGGAAATAGCTATGAAAAATAAATTTGATTTTATAACACACTAGTGGCTCTAACTGGTAGTTGGAAAAATTATAAAAAGACATTACTCATTCATTTATCCACAAATATTTAATTGAAATCTAGGAGTTGTTCTAGGACTGAGAACAACAAGAGAAAAAGCAGTGAACAAAATAAAAATAATCTCTGCTCTGCTGATCTTATTTTCCTAAAATTAAATGGACCATTTATGAAAATTAAAACCTGAGCTTTAGGTGTTAGGTAGGTTCCATCTATTTTGTTAAATAAATCATTTGGGAGTAATCATAAGAAATGATTTTTGTGGATAATGAAATTATCAAGATAGCACTTCCCTTTCACCCATAGATCCATTTGCTTCTCTTATTAAACAGCATTGCCATCATTGTCATAGTAAGCTAGATGTTATTTTTATATAACCTTAAATTTCTGTTGTATTTCTTTGCTTATAGAATAAGTGAGTTTTTTAATTGGTAAAATATTTGACCTAAAACATTTTTATTCCTCTACCTGCAAAAGCTTCAGAGATGAATAAATGTCAAACCACTGACACTAAATACTTGAAAGGGCTGTGCTTTTAGATTATCCATGAGGTGGTTTAATACTAGCTCCATCACAGATTTTTTCAATGTTCTAAAATCTTTGTAAAAAATATAGAAAATCAATTCCACTGGATTAATATCTTTATTTTGATTCAAATATTGAATCAGACAAATAGAACAAGAAGTGTCTTTACTTAAGTTCATAAAACCTTTAACATTTTGAATAATAATTTTTTAAAGTCTTTTGTCTAATAGTCTACCTCTTGATAGTAATTTTGCTTCTTTATGAATCCTAGAATCTGTCACATAGGTAAAATAATTAATACTTGGAGTTCCTGTTGTGGCCCAGTGCCAACAAACCCAACTAGTATCCATGAGGGTGTGGGTTTGATCCCTGGCCTTGCTCAGTGGATTAAGTGTGTGGCATTGCAGATGCAGCTCAGATCTTGTGTTGCCATGGCTGTGGCATAAGCCTGCAGCTGCAGCTCCAATTTAACCCCTAGCCTGGGAACTTCCATATGCTGCAGGTGCTGCCCTAAAAAACAATAAATAAATAAATAAATCTTAAGAAAAAAGTGTGTTTTTTCACCTTTTATTAACTTTAAAGATGGATTCTAAAGAATCATATTTTTCCTTCAAAAACATTAGAGGAAACATCATGCTTTAAAGAATTTGCATAGTGTGCTTGTTTGTTAATAAGTAATAAATATTTCTGGATGAATGACCATATCCCTGTTTTTCATAGGCTTGTGCAAAACTTGCTCATTTGCTTGCATTTTGAGAGAATAGAAAGTAACTTATTCATTTATTCATCCAACCTTTAAAAAACCCTTAAAAAACATCATATATTTTGTTAGGGTCTGGCAGTGCATAATTGAATAGGTTAAGATCTTGGATTTTGAATGCTCAAAATATGGTTAATGAAGCAGCCATGTAAAAAAATTCATATTTCACTAAATGCAGTGTTTGTAATAATAATACATATATCCTTTGTTTGTAAGAAATCTAATAACTTTAATTATTAATTTAAATAATCCAAATAACCTAAACTAATTATATAAATAAAATTAACTTAAATATTATTTACTATTCCTTGTCATTCATATGTGTGTATATATTGGAACATATTATAAATATTACATATTTATGTATAATAAATATTATTTATACATAAATTTATGTTCAATAAATATGGTATAAAAATTGACTTATTTGAAGACATTTTAAAACTAGCATGGAGGAGTTCCTGCTGTGGTGCAATGGGATGGGTGACTTCTCTGAAGCACTGGGACACAAGTTCAATCCCCAGCCCAGGACAGCATGTTAAGGATCCAGTGTTGTTAAATCACAACTGCAGCTTGGATCTGATCCCTGGCTCAGGAACTCAATATACTGAGAGACAGCTAAAAGACAAAAAAGGAAAAAAAAAAACATGGATATTATTAATTTGCAAAAATTAAAATCTGAGTTTAACATATAAGATAAAGCAAGTATAAGTTAATAATGTGAAAGATAATGCATTTTTACTAACCCCCTTCTTTTTTTAACCTATTAATTGGTAAAATACATTATATTCTTATATCAGTAATTTAAAAACAGAATATCCTACACATACAAAGTACTGAAGAAAAAGTGTCATTCTGTTTTGTAAAGAAGTGTAACAGGATGAAATGCAACTCATACTGAACCTAGACTGGAAAATAGAGAAATTATTTCCAAAGCAAGCGTGGAATTATTATATAAGTAAACTTTGGTTGAAAAAAAATTGTCTCAATCCTTTCGAATTGGAAACTACAATCAAAGAGAAAATCTACAGGGCAGGGGGGGAGAAAAAGAAGAAGAAAATCTACAAATAACTTAAATATAGTCAGAGGCATAACAAAAAACAAACAAACCCCCCCAAAAGCTTTTATAATTCTTAATAGGTAACTCGTCAAAGATCTGCATTGAAACGTTTGGATATGCGATACTTATTTCCTGACTCCTGTTCATATCTGGATTGGTAAAATGATTAATAGCGTAATCTATACATAAAGATTATTTTAGAAAATTATTATCTTATCTATTGTGCATTATGCTGCTTCTGAAAAATTCTCCATTCATTTTGATATATAAATAATAAAGAATATATGTTTACATGGATTGCAATTATTAAAATAAATATTTTGAAGAAATCCTAGAAATTGAAGATTCTTAAAAGTTAACAGTGTTTGAGATGACTACAGGTTTTTTTGGCCTTTTTGTTGTCTAACTGAGATATATGAGTAAAAATAGGAGTTCAGTAATTTAAAGGCATTATTTCTAGAATGTTTTTGATAATTTGCTAACAGTGCTTGATCATCTCCCTAATTGGTACAATGAAGTGACAAATGAAAATAAAGCAGGAATATTAATGATAGAGATCTTTATCACTAAGTAAAAACCTGTTAAAGCCCAGATTATTTTCTGTTATTAAAATTTCTTTTTTGAGAAAAAGTTAAGTTTGGGGTAATAATCACATTGCTATAATATTTAATGTGGTAAAAAATATAATTTTGTGTACATTGCTAATAGGGTATGTTTAAAGAGGAATGTTTACCTTTCATGGAACTATAAACAAGAATTTTGGCTGATTATATAAATAAATCTCTTCACAATTAAGTGCTTCCCATGCCAAAATCAGATGAGGAGAGAAAAGTAGTTTAGTTATATGGTATATGCACAGAAAAAAAAAATTGCCATTTGTATAATCATGGAAATTTGTTACCTAATATTATCTAATGCAGAACAATTATACTAGGAAGAGACTCAGCAATAGATATTTAACTAAATTAAATGTGTGCAAAGAGTAAAAGTCAATCTAAATGATATGACATGAATATTTAAGACTAACTTTTCACATAAATGCAGGCCCCAACAAAATTTCAATTAAGCAGTTTTTAATATTTTTAAATTAATGTATCAAAATGCTAATAAGAAAAATAAAACATATAGGGTGTTCATTTATTTAGTATTTTATTTATTAAGCACAGATTTTGTATAAAGCACTATACAAGACACTGAGGATACAATGACTTTTTAAAAATTACACAAGGGTGAAAAAGAGAACATGCAGCAAAGAAATCTGACCAAATGTGAGGGTAATGAATAATTTTCCTTAGCAAATGGTATTTGAGTTAAGATTTAAAAGAGATAGGAGTTCTGATTGTGGCTCAGTGGAAATGAATCTGACTAGTATCCATGAGGAAACAGGTCTGATCCCTGGCCTTGCTCAGTGGATTAAGGATCTGGCATTTCCATGAACTGTGGTGTAGGTTGCAAATGAAGCTTGGATCTGATGTGGCTGTGGTTATGGTGTAGGCCAGCAGCTGTAGCTCCTGTTAAACCCCTATCCTGGGAATCTCCATATGCTGTTGGGTACAGCTCTAAAAGACAAAAATAAAGATTTAAAAGAGTTAAAAAAGCAAAAGATCCCCCAAAATTGAGCATTTCAGACAATTTGTATAAAGCCAGGATAAAACATATTCGTTAAAGTACCTGAAAGTATAACTACCTGAAATTCAAAGAATGAATGAAGTGCTAGAAGCATGAAGATAAAGACCTATGTAGATCACATGGGACTTAATAGTTATGCCGATTATTTTGCTTTTAATCCTAAAAACAAAGATTAACCATGCAGGGTTTTAATCAGAAAATTGGTGTCATCAGTTTTATTTTTGAGAAGACAATTTTGTTTATTTCTAGAAGTAAGATTTAGAGGTGTAAAAAGCTGATACAGGGGAGGCCATTTTCTATTGTGGCAAATTAGATGAAAAAAAAGGTTGTTGAGCTATAAAAAAATGCAATAAGTAGATTTGAAAAGTAGTTAGGTCAACCATACTTGGTGATTAATGACTGATTATGGAAAAGATAAGGGAATAGGAGGTGTATGGTGTATGTAGCTGGATGGAGGCTAGTAGAACCTATAGAACTAGACATTGCTGGAAGAACATGTCACAGGAGAATCGGCAGAGACTTTGAGTTCCTTTTGGATGTACTGAATGCGCTATGTCTTTTTGATATCTAAGTGAACATGTCAAATAGCTGCTGCATATACCTAAGTGTAGCTCATGGGACAGAACTGCTCTAGGATATAAACCTGGGAGTGATCAATGAGTAGGTGGAAACTGAAGAGATGGGTGCGGCTAGAAGGGCCTAGAGAGAATAATGTGAGAACAGATAGTGAATCCTGTTCTTGGTGATCTCAATATTTAAAACTTAATTACAAAAGGTAAGCCAACAGAATATGAGAATATGAGGCCCTAGAAAAGACCAAAAAAAAAAAAATTCTATATTTTGGATCTGAAAGGAATGAACCATGCTTCAGGGGACTATTATACAAATTCTCACCTCTAATAAACTACCTAAACTAAACAGGAAGAACTAAGAGAATGGAAATTATATTCTGTTTTCCTCTCTTCTCACAGCTCCCTGCTACTAAGTATTTTACTTCATGGAGGAAGATACTAGGGGTGACTTGCCCATATTGCTCTGGTGCACACCATTCCCGGGCACTGAGTAGACCAGAGTTGCCAGGGAAATAGTACCTGCACCCTCACCCTCATCCCCAGCAATCTTCAAACACTAATGAGTACCAGTCAATGTTCATGTTCCCTAAATACTCCTCTCCTTTGCCCATCAAGTGAGATGACCCTGAGGCACACCCTGCATTGTCTCAGAGTCCCATAGCAGTTGCCCATGGTGTAATGTACTCAATAAACACACTGTTTATTTCCTTCCCTTCGTACCTCCCTGAGATCATTCCTCATAAAATAAATATCTCAGCTTCTGTTTGTAAGGATTCTATAGTTGTTAGTGTTTTAAGCCCACGTGGGCAAGCCAGAGAAGCTGGGGACTTCATTCTGGTCTGAGTCCAAAGGCCTGAGAAACCAGAAAGATGGTGTTGTAGTTCAAGTCTGAAAGCTGGTAGGCTTAAGACTCAGGAAGAATAGAAGTTTCAGTTTGAGTCAGAAGACAGGAATAAAGCTTACATACCAGCTAAAATGCCATCAGACAGACTTCTATTTGTGGGAGGGTCAGACTTTTGTTTTACTCAGGCCTTGACCTATCAGATAAGTCCCACTCATATTAGGGAGATGAATCTGCTTAGTCAGTCTGCTAATTTAAATGTTAATCTTTTCTCAAAACACTCTCACTAAAATACCCAGAATAGTGAATGTTTGGTCAATATCTGGGTATCCCATGGTGTAGTCAAGTTGACATATAAAATTAATCATCACAGATACACAGTTTAACACAACTCTCTTTCCCAGAATCACACTTTTATGATATTTCTTATTTCACCTTTTTTTCCTCTGGAATTGGAGCTTTATTTTTTTCTTTTCTTTTCTTTTTATTTTACTTTATTTATTTATTTTTTTTTGGTCTTTTCTATGGCCGCACCCACCGCATATGGACGTTCCCAGGCTAGGGGTCTAATCAGAGCTGTAGCTGCTGGCCTACGCCACAGCTACAGCAACATGGGATCCTTAACCCACTGGGCAAGGCCAGGGATCAAACCCGCAACCTCATGATTCCTAGTCAGATTCGTTAACCACTGAGCCATGACGGGAACTCCGTGGAGCTTTATTTTTTGTGTCAGGGTAAAATTTTGCTGTATGTATATATGGTCGAAGTTTAAAGGATGATAGTCCTCATTTTCCAAGAATCATTTTGATTCACACTTGTTACCCTGTATAATTGAATTAACATTTATTCTTCACTTTTAAATGTGTTCTGTTTGGAAGACAAAATTATATGATCATATAAGTAACTGATTCCATTAATATGATAATGATAACAGAAAAGTATATTTCAATCCTTTATTAAATTATTTTTTCTCCTGGTTATAAAGAGTATGATGAATATACATCCTACTTCTTCAAATAAATTTTTCTTCCTGGTTTATTTTATACTACTGGTTTATTTTTTTATTTTTTTTTATAAATGTGGAATACCTATTTATTAACAGGATATTGTTATTGATTATCTTGAATGTATTTTTTTTCTTTAGAGGATTGAGAAAGAATGCATTTGAAGAGTATAAATAGTTTATGATTATGACATAAGGTCTTCCACAGAATTGTAGCTTATCATTCTATAAATGACAAACCTGAATATTTTCCTGAAATAAGATAACCTAAAAATTACATGATTGATTGCTATTTATTTAAGGGCTTCAAAGTCAAAGAGTGAGTATAACCTCAGGGAAGTTCAGTTCTTCTATCACAATGAAGGGAATGGTGAGCATAATTGTGACTGTCTGGAGCATTCAGAGTCTATTTAATTTATTGTTGAGGATATAGAGATAAGAGGAGGAGACAGTTCCTTGTTGCATGGGAGTGGCACACTGCCAGGACTAGCAAAGTTTCTTAAAAGAATGAGCTTGCGGAGTTCCCCTCGTGGCGCAGTGGTTAACGAATCCGACTAGGAACCATGAGGTTGCGGGTTTGGTCCCTGCCCTTGCTCAGTGGGTTGACGATCCGGCGTTGCCGTGAGCTGTGGTGTAGGTTGCAGACGCGGCTCGGATCCCACGTTGCTGTGGCTCTGGCGTAGGCCAGTGGCTACAGCTCCGATTCAACCCCTAGCCTGGGAACCTCCATATGCCTTGGGAGCGGCCCAAGAAATAGCAACAACAACAACAACAACAACAAAAAAAGACAAAAAAACAAAAAACAAGAATGAGCTTGTTTATACTATGTCTTTTTTCTGTGTAATAGGTATGCCTGTATCCATTAAAGAATATCACATGGCATAAAAGTTATAAATGTCTTAAAGTATTTTTGCACCCTCTTCCACCAAGGATGACGTTATTGTTAATGGAAATAACTGTAACAATTATGTTGTGGCAAATATAACAAAATGTTAACTTTTAGTAATATTCTAAATAACTATTTTAGATGATTTGCTAACTGTACTTAGGGGCAAACAGCGTGGGCTAAGTGCTACATTACTGTGTTTTCAAAGAGATTCTGCATAATCTCTTGTGAAGCAGTAGTTGATTTTGAGTTCTTCATTGTGAACCCTGGGTACTTATTGTGAACCCTGGGTACAATGAAAGTGTTGTTATTCAAATGCACATAAATGCATTCAGTCCATAATAATAGTATTCATAGCCATCTATAAATAGTTGAAGAAACAATTGTATGAAATACTTGATATTCATCTGAACCACTTTTTGCAATTTCATTTTTAAATTCAGATATCAGAAATAATACAAGAGTGGTGCTCATAAAATATTCAGACATTTTTGTAAGCTTTTCCTGGACAGGATGGTAGCTTCTTAAAATTGTATACTCTGTTTTGCTAAATCTAAGAAATCCTTTATGAATGTACACAATTATAAGAAGTGGTCTGAACATATAGCATGATGTACAGTTATTAAATATATAGTTTTATGTGTGCTTAATGGCCTTTCTTAATATTCCTTTCTTTTTTTGTAGATACACCATCAGTTAAGATTATACCATCCACTCCTTTTCCACAAGAAGGACAGCCTTTAATTTTGACTTGTGAATCCAAAGGAAAACCACTGTAAGTAATTTAATGAGCGATAAAGTTTTTCACTTTTCCTTCTATCCTGCTTTGATTGCAGGCTTTAACTGAAGAAATCCACTGTTTTTGTCTTTTCTTGGTGGGCAAAGTGATCTAAGAACAGAAAAACCCCTGAACCATGTCTTCATTAAGTGTCTGTGGAAGATTGGTCTTTTACTTTGTCATCTAGTGAAGTTTCTGGGAAGGTTTCCAGCTGTGATTTTTTTTCTTAAACTTTTTTTTTTCCACTAAGATATTTCAACCTGAAAGGAGTATAAGCTTAATCAGTCACTGTTTACATCATCAGAGTGATAGAAGTTACACATTGCTGAACTTAGTTCTGTCATGAAAAACTTTGAAAATATTGAATCCTCAAAATATGTTCAAATTTCAAAGTTACATGGGAAATCATTTTCATAAGGGAAATCAAATCTACTTTTCTTATGTAGCCTGATGAGATATAATTTGTAAATGTGATATAGTTGGAGGTGAGGTGAATGAAAAGTGTCATAAGCTCAACTTTTTCAATTATAAAGTGATTTCATTGTTGGAATAATGAGTTTACTTCAACTCTGAAATGTTGTCATTCATGTTTATAAACAGATAACTTATAAATAATCTATATTTTATACCAAATTGAAGTATGGATTGTCTAAATAAGGATTATTTAAAGGCCTTGTGGAAGTGACTTGAGCACTCTACTTGGAGCTAAAAGTCATTTGATCTTTTTAGAAGCTTCCAACTAATTCATATTTCTGTTTAAATTTTAATAGGAGGAATTTAATTGCTCTCTCTATGTAACCATATGGGATAGATTTTGTGTAAATCAAATTTAATTTACTAGAAATCTTTTCCAAATAAATTTTGTTGTTTATGTGTAGATTTCACATTAACACCTGAAAATTTTTTTCCAAAATAATTTTGACAGAAGGCTGAAATTTTGACTTCCTCAATTGTTTTTTATTATACTTTAGAGTAGATTAAGGATTCATACTTTCTTTATCACAGTATTGCTATTTTAGAACGTTTTCTCTTCCAGTAATTATTTTCAAGAGATTAAAAATATACTGACTTAAAGAGCATTTTATAAATTAATCTATTTTTTTATCTCTTCAGAAACACTTAAGACATTTTAGTCCTTGAAAGAAGCAAATTTTTTCAAAGTAGCTTTACTGCATATTTCCTGTTCAATTCACTATCATAGTTCTTATTGTCTGATAAGCTTAAATTGCTTATAGAAAACATTTTTCAACTGCAGTGTGCTATCTGAATGTGACAGTGCATTTCAGTATTACAGCTTCAGCAAGAGCTTTTGGCTACAAGTTGAGTGCTTTAACTAGGAAAGGAGCGTAATAGACTCTAGTCAGCTATAGAGATACTTAAATCCTAATTTCTTCACTCTCGATTCTGTGTATCTACCACCAGAACTTCTTTCCTAACTTTCCTTTCCATTTCCACTCCTATTCCTTTTGCTTGCTATTTTTCAACTTTATCTGTTCATCATTCCTCTCTCCCTCTCCATTCTTCCTCTCCTTCCTCCTTTCTCCCTTCTCCTTTCTCCTTCTTCTCCCTCCCCATATGATAAAGAAACATGATCAGGATCAGGGCATAGCAGAGGATTTTTGCTTTTACCTCCTCTCTGTAGTTCTATCCCAAAGTACATGTGTGTACTATTTAGAATATGTGTACAACTTATGCAATCAAATGAGGTGAAGATGGGAAATATAATGAATACTTGGGAATAAATATATCCTGACTCAAAAAGCATCTAGTTAGTTGCCAGTGATTTATTCTTTGATCCCATACCCGTTCCCAACAAGAGAAACAGAATTTTATTTTTGTGACTACTTAGATTGCGATCTCTGTAATTAGCTACTTAACTAATCCATTTCCCTCACCTCACATATGGTTGAGTAGATGTGCTTTATTATGGGTCTCTGTTCCAGTTACTTACAAATAAACTTGCATGTGCAAAAATTCTCTATACTGCAGATGAATGGAAAGCACAAGAGTCTCTTGTTTACTTATTTTATTTAAGAATACAAAGTTTCCAGAAGTTTAAGAAATAGGATATGTCACTTTTTTTTCAGAAGGATACTGATTAATATCATTTTGTTCTAGGTAATGGAAATAAAAAGTCTCCTTATTTTACAGAAACGAAAACTAACATTCATAGTTAACCAATTTCCCTTCTTCATCCAGATTCAAAATGGATGAGTCAGGATTTAAACTTAGTTCAGTTATTGCCCAAAGATTATATTCTTTTATTTGTTGTCTGCTACTTCAGTTACTGAGTCTAAATTGTCACATTAGGAGTTCCTGTCATGGCTCAGTGGTTAACGAATCCAACTAGGAACCATGAGGTTGCGGGTTCAATCCCTGGCCTTGTTCAGTGGGTTAAGGATACTTGCCGTGAGCTGTGGGGTAGGTTGCAGACGCAGCTTGAATCTGGCATTGCTGTGGCTGTGGTGTAGGCTGGCAGCTACAGCTCTGATTGGAACCCTAGCCTGGGAATCTCCACATACCACAGGAGCAGCTCTAGAAAAGACAAAACAAAACAAAACAAAACAAAACAAAACCTAAATTGTCACATTAGCCAAAGTCACTTTTGAAAAACTAGGGTGGTCCCTAGGATGATGTGCAGCACTGAAGTGGAAGCTCTTCTCAAGGCCATTTTACTGCTCTGTTCTCTCATATCAAGCTCTCTTCTATAGTTATGCCCGTTCTTGGAAACTTGCCACATTCCTACCAAACTGACCATTTCTAGCATAAGTTAATAGCTATATAAAAATGTTTTTACTGCTATGGTATATTCTAGCAATTAGTTCATAAGCTCCATAAGGGTAAAAATGATTATTATATTTTTTTCTTTATCATTATAGATCCTAATGTTATATTCTATATGCTATGATCCACAAGTAAATAAATGTACATTAACTTATTATCTTATATTTCTATTCCCAACTTTCTTTCTTTTATTCAGAATTGTCTGAAAAGGAATTTCATTTATTTATTTAACTCAATGAATTTTATTACATTTATAGTTGTACAATGATCATCACAACCCAATTTTATAGCATTTCCACCCCAAACTCCCAGCCTATCCTCCCCCCCCCCCAACTGGTCTCCTTTGGAAACCCTAAGTCTTTTTTTTTTTTTTTTTAGGGCCAAACCTGTGGCATATGGAGGTTCTCAGGTTAGGGGTCAAACTGGAGGTGTAGCCACTCACCTACGCCACAGCTACAGCAATGCCAGATCCAATCCATGTCTGCAACCTGCACCAAAGCTCATGGCAGTGCCAGATCCTTAACCCATTGAGCAACATCAGGGATCAAACCTGTGTCCTCATAGATGCTAGTCAGATTCATTTCCGCTGAGCTATGATGGGAACTCCATGGAAACCATAAATTTTTCAAAGTCCCTGAGTCAGTATCTGTTCTGCAAAGAGGTTCATTGTATCTTTTTTTTTTAGATTCCACATGTAAGTGATAGTATATTGCCAAGACCAGGTCAGCAGGTGAGGGCAGAAGAATGGGTGTTTGAAACTTAATAAAAAGCTAACATAAAACAAGACACAGAGACATTTACCTTAATCAAAGGTGGGAACTGGGGGACTCAAGTTCTCAGGGACCAAGAGCACTGCCTCAAGAAATCACACTGCCTTTACTGTGCTCTTTAGGATTTCATCAAGTGAGGAGGGGGCTGTAGGTGCAGCATATAGTTTTTTATTTTTTTTAAAGTCACGTAGCTGGCAGCTGGTTAAGCTTTTATTCTGACCTTTAGGCATTTAACAATCATTAGCATTGAGGAAGCCTGGCATCAGCTATCTATGCATAGCATCTAGAGAATCACCACTGTGCTTCTTCAGATGGCAGTGCCCATCTGCAGAAATCCCTGCGTGCCTAGGTTTGTACCTCATTCTACTTGCTGATGCATGTCCTGCTAATGACCCCTCATCTTCCTCTTATTCTTAAGAGGACATATCATGCAGTGCAAATGGCATGCCTATCTGCATAGGTCTGGCCTGCCTAGACCAATGCATTATGTCCTCATTCAGCTGACCATTTGAATAACTTATGCCTTTAGGTCTTTGTTCTTAAGCTTAAGTTATTTACCAGCACTGCGACTGTTTTTCAAGCAGGAATATGGGGTAAAAGTAAAGCAGGACAAGATGGAGTTTTCAGCACAGAAAATAGAAGTGGAGAGCTAAGAAAATATTGTAGAAACATGTCTCCTGATAGTATATGACTTTGGTGTCTCACCATCTGATTAACTTCACTTAGCATAGTAATTTCTAGGTCCATCCATGTTGCTGCAACTGCCATATTTCTTTCCTTTTATGGCTGAGTAATATTCCATTGTATATATGTACCATAGCTTCTTTATCCACTCTTCTGTCGGTGGACATTTAGATTGCTTCCATGTCTTGGTTATTGTATACAGTGCTGCAATGAACATTGGAGTACATGTTTCTTTTCAAGACATTGTTTTCTCTGGATAGATGCCCAGGAGTGGGAATGCTGGATCAAATGGTAATTCTATTTTTACTTTTATGAGGAATCTCCATACTGTTTTCCACAGTGGTTGCACCATTTTATATTCCAACCAGCAGTGTAAGAGGGTTCCCTTTTCTCCACACCCTCTCTAGTATTTATTGTTTATAGACTTTTTTTTTGTCTTTTGCCATTTCTTGGGCCACTCTCACGGCACACGGAGGTTCCCAGGCTAGGGTTCCAATCGGAACTGTAGCCACTGGCCTACGCCAGAGCCATGGCAATGACGGATCCTTAACCCACTGAGCAAGGCCAGGGATCGAACCCACAACCTCATGGTTCCTAGTCAGATTCGTTAACCACTGTGCCATGACAGGAACTCCTGTTTGTAGACTTTCTGATGATGGCCATTCTGGCTGGTGTAAGGTGGTGCCTCATAATAGTTTTGATTTGCATTTCTCTAATAATTAGTGAAGGTGAACATCTTTTCTTTTGTTTTTTTGCCATTTGTATGTCTCCTTTGGAGAACTGTCTGTTTAGATCTTCTGCCCATTTTTGATGGGTTGTTTGTTTTCTTGGTATTGAGCACTAGAAGGTGTTTTATAAATTTTGGAGATTAATCCCTTGTCAGT
Organism: Phacochoerus africanus; assembly: GCF_016906955.1. Lineage (NCBI taxonomy): Eukaryota > Metazoa > Chordata > Mammalia > Artiodactyla > Suidae > Phacochoerus > Phacochoerus africanus. The sequence goes on along the minus strand of NC_062544.1, from coordinate 249,806,968 downwards.
CGCTTAATTTGCAAATATTTTCTCCCATTCTATGGGTTGTCTTTTTGTTTTGTTTAGGGTTTCTTTGCTGTGAAGAAACTTTTAAGTTTAATTAGGTCCCATTTGTTTAATTTTGTTTTTATTATCCTTACTCTAGGAAGTGGATCTGAGAAAATATTGCTGTGGTTTATGTTGGGGAGTGTTTGGCCTATGTTTTCCTCTAAGAGTTTTATACAATGGAGAAAAGACAGTCCCTTTAGTAAGTGGTGCTGGGAAAACTGGACAGCTACATATAAAAGAATGAAATTAGAACACTTCCCAACTTTATTTTTACCACTTTCTTTCCTTGTAGACTGCTGGACCACTGACATTAAAGATCAACTTCTTTACTCCTTTTCACCTTTAGACCACTGCTTATCTTATGCTCTTCCTAATTATCTTAAAAATCCACTCTTCTGATTTTTTTTAAAAAAATTTTGTTTTTATTTTTTTATTTTAATTTTTATTTTTTATGGCCACACCTGTGGCATGTGGAGGTCCCCAGGCTAGTGGTAGAATCAGAGCTGTAGCTGCCAGCCTACATTGTGATCTGAGCCATGTCTGCGACCTACACCACAGCTCACAACAATGCCAGATCCTTAACCCACTGAATGAGGCCAGTGATCAAACCTACATCCTCATGGATGCTAGTCAGATTCGTTACCACTGAGCCACGATGGGAACTCCTCTTCTGCAATTTTAAAGTAACTATCATTTCCAATAAATAAAACATAAACTTCTTTAAAAACAATCTCATTTCTAGCCTCTCTTTACTTTATATTCTATCTCCAGCAGTGCCAGATGAGCCAGATAGGACAAGATTAAAAAAAGAGAAAGAGAGAAGACTGAAGAGAAGTCATTGGATTTTCCCAGAAGGAAATTTTACTGATCATAAAGAAAACAAGTCTCACTAGAGCAAGGCAAACAGAAGGCAAATTGAAATGGATTAATTAGAGAGTTAGTAGGGGGTGGGGAAGCAAAGAAAATGGGAAGGCCACTCATTCAGACAATGAATCATGAAAAGTGGAAAAGGATGAGAAAAGAAAATTATGTCAAACAAAAGTTTTAAAATAAAAAAAATAGTAGAGAGGCTGTCCATATTTTAAGATAAGATCAAAAAAGCCTGTAAAGAATGGGAGTAAAGATATCACATATGCCCAATGAATAGGTTTGAATTTCCTATTTACTCTGGTAATCACCATCAAAGTTCTGCTCCATTGCTTTGCAGCTATTACACTTGATTCCTCATTTTGTTATTTTGGAATCATTAAGAAGCAACACTATGGCTTAGCTTTTAACTGTCTCCTGAAACCTAATTTCTATAGTCTTTACCATTCACATGACCCCACCTTCAATGAGCAGGTGAGAGTTAGAAATAAGTAATAGATATATGATTTCCTCACATTTTGTAGCTGACTTCAATAGCTTCTTTAATCCATGGTCAAATCTTCATTGCTTCTTAAAAAATATTTGATCAATATACGATTTCCTGAAGAATGAATTATTCATAGTTATTAGGCAGGTTATAGTAGACAAAATAACACCACTATTTTTTTGTATAAATCACAGAATGATGGTGCGACTCAACTTGTACTGAGACTCATATTCCTAACCTGGCCTCCTGTATGCTAATGTTGTTTTCCTTGTTCTAAATGTGAGGGCCCCAGTGACTGTTTATGAACAATCATGCCTTATTTGCCTGCTTTGGACTGAAGCCTTTTGCTATTTTCCTGTGGAACAGCTGCATAACTTGGGCCAGGACCAAATTGTTCCTCTTGACATTACTATAGAGGCATTCTATTCTTTCTTTAAAAGAGAGATTACTGTACATGTCTGTCTATTGTTTTAATTTTAGTTTAAAGTGAGGACCAAGCTAATGCCAGCCACTTTTCTTTCAAGTCCCCAGAGTTTTTGCAACCTTCTTCTTTCTTTGGCTGAATTCCCAGACAGCTTTCAGGCAGCAGCATTCTCCATTTATAGAAATAGAAGGGGGAAAAAGCTGTTATATTACATTAAAGATATAACCTTAAAAGGTGTGGAGTTGCTCCCAGATGCTATAGCTAAAGAATGTTCATTCATTTTAATCCAATGTTTAATACTTTGTAAACTTATTTCAGAAAAGCAATGAGACATTTTTAGTCAAATAAACATACATTTGGTTTTTATTCTATAAAAGAAGATAATTATAGGTACTGATCCATCTTTCTGTGTATCCAACATTATGTTTATGCTGCACTTACCATTTAACCTCTGATAACAATTTTTCTTATGTTCTTAGCATGAATCTGGTGTATGTAATTGCAGTGCACATAACATTGCTATTCCGTACAAGGAGAAAGATTTAAATCTTTAGGAAGACAGATCATGTATCATATAATGACTAGTGAGGTATTTTAGAGGAACACATACTTCCATTTTCAAATTGTCTAGAATTTGAGGAGAAATCTGATAAGAACACACTAATGCATTTTCCTATTAGCATAATAGAGATTAAAAATGAGATGCAAATTAAGGGAAAACAGTTTTATATCAAGTCTGTTTTCTTAGCTTATTATGTACCTTTTTATAATACACAGATTATTCACTAACTGTCATATAATCCAGTCACAGCCAGAAGAAATGACAAAACAAAGCTCTGTGATGCATTAGAAAGAGAAATACAGAAGTAAATTAAATTATGAATCTGTAAATATCTGTAGTGTGAGGGGTTTTGAGCAAGTCACATAACCACACCAAAATTTCTTTTTTTAATTATTAAATTTTACTTTTTATAGCAATTTCAGGTTCAAAGTGAAATTGAGTGGACAGTACAGAGAGTTCTCATATACCCTCCCACCCTACTCATGTGCACCTCCCCCCACTATTGACAACCTTCACAATGGTTGTGCATTTATTAACATGAACCTATATGGACCCATATTTTCAACCCTAAATCCATAGTTTACCAATGTAAACATCCCAAGTATTTTTTATTCTCTCAAATTAAAAAAATAGGAGTTTCTGTTGTGGCTTAGTGGTAACGAACCTGACTAGTACCCTTAAGGACACAAGTTTGATCCCTGGCCTCAGTCACTGTGTTAAAGGATCTGGTGTTGCCATGAGCTATGGTGTAGGTTGCAGACGCAGCTGGGATCATGCATTGCTGTGGCTGCGGTGTAGGCCACAGCTACAGCTACAATTCAGCCCCTAGCCTGGGACTTCCATATGCCACAGGTGCAGCCCTAAAAACACACACACACACACAAATTACTAGTATAAAACCTAAGAAACAAATTTTTAAAATATTAATTAAAAATGTTTGCTATTTCTGTCTCCAAGTAATTTCATAATGAATAGTTTTTATAGTGATAATGATGTCATTTTTTCAAAGTATTACATGCAGTGTATTTCACCAAGTTTTAGACTCAGAAGTCCTAATTTTATATTTAATACACATGCTAATATTGGGCTACTATGGCAACCCTGGGGAATGACGTATTATCTCAGACTTCTTCCATGGCTCTGAAATTTAAGGTTCTAAGCAGAATAAACACATTCTGGGATAATAGTCTGTTACTTTGCAAAGCATGTTTGAAGAGCAAAGGAATTTGGACTAAGGTCATACAAAACTGGCAGAGCAACATGGCTATTTTGATTGAGGCTAAAGAATATAATAAGCTGTAGAGAAGAGGGACAGAGGTATGAACCCTTGTCAGGGGGTGAAATGTAACCTAGAAATGGGGAAGACCCAAGATATAAGAATAGCCCCTCCATATAGTTAAGGTAGAAAAATTTTATAGCAAGTGGAAATGAGAGGAAAGGGTCACTGGAGAATGAAATCTAGTTCCACACTTGTAGAAAAGGCTATACTTACACTGCAAGGGGTTCAGCCGGGATGAAAGAGATTAACCAGTTAGCTAGTTATAACAGAAAGCCAATGCAGGAGATCTGGCAGGTTTTAAGAAAGCAAAACTAAGTGAATAGCCTGGCTCATGAGTGGTTGAGAATCCAGGGTCTGTGATGTTTTGGCATAGGTTTCCAAGTTCACTCATGCTTGTCTTATTTTAACCACACAAATATTCTGTTATAAAAGGTTTACAAAGACTCAAGTCATTGTTTTCATTTTGTAAATAAAGACAATAAGGCTCGTGGAGGTAATTTGACTTTTTCTAGCCATGCAGCTGATAAATGGTAAAATTGGAATTACAAAGACACTTTTAAATTTTAACACAGATGGTTATGTTTTCTTATTTACACCATGTTTTCATTTATCCTATCTTAGTGACTTTTCATAATAACTAAGTGAAGTTGGCAGGAATAAGAAAGTTCTTATAAACTTCTAGGAATGGTTGTATTTTAATCAAATAGTTGTGAAAGTTTATCAGTTATGAGTCAAATATGTATCAGCATATCTAAATATTACCTAAAGAATTTCTAAATACATCTAAATAGTTCTGTCTAGATTTTATGTTTACATGCACAATAATTATTCTGTTATTAATGCATTTAAATGTATTAGAAAGCTAATTAATTATATTCATAATACTATATATCTTTGAGAAGATTAAGACTGAAGGTTATAACTACAAAGAAATACCCATTCAAATGTAATACCAGTGTAACAGAATATTAGGCACAGCCTTAAGGGTAAATAGAATAAGCAGGAAGTTCAACGAAAACACTCCCCAAAAGTATGTCTTGTCAAATACTATGCTTAATATGTCACCAAAACAATTGCTGGAATAAACATAATGAGGAACATATTTTATACTTACTCTCTCAAAGACAGCCTTTAGATGATAGAGATTATAAAGCACTTAAATTATTTTCCCTCTTTGTGTTCTGACAGCTAGAAAGATATAAAGATGTCAAAATTAATTCATTAAAAATTAAAGGCAAAGTAGTCAGTTTTTTCCTAAAATGTTTTCAAAGGAATAACACTGGGAAGTTAGCCCTAAGTTGTCATAATTAAATATATATATATTTATATATATATATATGTATCAGGTTCTTTTCTGAGGCCCATGTGGTCTTTTGCTTCCATCTCATGGCTTCAAAATTTAATCACATGTTGACTCTCTGGAAACACACGAGTAGCTGTCTTGGAAATGAGACCAAATATATTTGGTTTTGTCTTTGAAACAAGAAGCTGACTCTCGGTAGTCTCTGCTACAGTTATTTAGACTGGGCATTTGTAGTGTGTTGGGCACGCAGTCATTTTCAATTAGGTGTTCCTATGTCTTGTGAAAGTCCCACATGAGCCTGCAGAATCATGATTATAGATCCATAGAGGAAATGCACTTCTTGAACATTTCCAGGTAAGCAATTTTCTTGCAACAAGAACAACAAAAAAAGAAATTATTTTGAGGGATTATGTAGATGTTCAGTGGGAAACTCTACCATTAAAATATCTCAGTATTTTTAAGACACCATTGTAGAGTGATGCTGTGATACACTTGATTAGATTTTTAAGATGTACTTTTGGGCTCATGTATTTTAAAATCTGTGAGCTTTTTTAATATATTAATTATGAGATTATAGCTAAGAATTTTACTCTTTAAAAATCTATAAACATTGCATTTGTGTTTATATAAAAACAGTCCTCAAACGGTAATTGTAGGAAAAGCACAGAAACAAAAATCAATCTTAACATTTAAAAAAGCCGAAATATTTTACTTCATCCTTGATTAAAGAACATGTTACCCCATTACTCAACAAGTGCCATTCAGTAAATTTTGCTTTTTCTATTTGCAATTTTTGCCCATAATTTCTGTCATAATATTAGAATTAATATACTTCTAGTGATCACCAGTGCATTATGTTTTGCTTCTGGTAAATATTTTGACTATCATTTTTACATACTATATGGAGAGAACAAAGGGGAAGGGAGTGGGATGGTTTGGGAGTTTGGGATTAACAGATGCAGATTATTGCCTTTGGAATGGATTAGCAATGAGATCCTGCTGTGTAGCACTAGGAACTATGTCTAGTTACTTATGATGGAGCATGATAATGTGAGAAAAAAAATGTATGCATGTATTTGTAACTGGGTCACCATGCTATAGAGTAGAAAAATAATAATGTATTGGGGAAATAAAAAAAATAAAATTAATTCAGAATCACTGTAAATATTTGGTATTATTTCAATTAATGCTGAAAATGATAAAATTCATATTCCTTAGAAAGCCATTTACTCAAATGATCTCAAGAAATTTTCCTGCATTATATTTGTTTTTTATAAAGTATGGCATATATTGAATCATTTTTCAAGATATAATCTCAATCATACGGGAACCCCTAACCTTCAAAGTATGAAAAACAATTAAACAGCAATGTACCAAGTTGTAGAAAATATAAACATTTATAAATGCCTCCAATTAAAATAGGAAGAATGTAAGAATGTGTGTATATGTATGTATATATATATATATATATACATATATATACACACACACACACATATATGTGTGTGTGTGTGTGTGTGTGTGTGTGACTTGGTCACTTTGCTGTACAGTAGAAAATTGACAGAACACTGTAAATCAACTATAATGGAAAAAATAAAAATCATTAAAGAAAATAGGATTAATTTGCCAGTGATTGTTGGTGGCCTTAAAGCTAGTTCTTCCAAATTCAAAGTACCAGAAATATCTGGGATGGTTCCAAGAAAGGAGAAAGAAGTCAGACAAAATAAAAAAGGCAGGAGAAAATAGCAGTGACTCTTGTGACTTATGACCAGCAGTTGTTTCTAAAACGGTGAGCTGTGCTGGATTTCAGCACCACCACTCAAAACTACAAGTACAGAAATACACATAGTGAGATGCCCGTAAAGAAGCAAGATTAAAAATATATTAGCTTTGCTGTACAGGGACAAAAAGACACACAGGTCACAGGAGCTCTCACTCTGGGTCACAAAGGTAATGTTTTACAAATTCCTGGTTGTGTTTTATTAGTGAATCATAGATTAATTTTAAAGCCCCTTTTTAAAAATCAAAAATCAGGAGTTCCCGTGGTGGCGCAGTGGTTAACGAATCTGACTAGGAACCATGAGGTTGTGGGTTCGATCCCTGGCCTTGTTCAGTGGGTTAAGGATCTGGCATTGCTGGATGTGGTGTAGGTCGTATTGCTGTGACTATGGTGTAGGCCAGCGGCTACAGCTCCAATTCGACCCCTAGTCTGGGAACCTCCATATGCCGTGGGTGCGGCCCTAAAAAAGACAAAAAAAAAATAAAAAATCAAATGGAAAATAATAGCATAGGGAAGGAAGAAAAAGATATTACAGAATGTTAGAAAGAGCAAGCTCTTATTTCCTGTGTGTATATGTTTATGGATTATATAAAGTTGCAAAATATATTTTTTTACTATAGGTCACATTTCAAAAGATTTGAGAATTGTTATATTAACATCAGCTATGGTGAAGCAGGGTCTTGGGGACATTCAGGGAACAAACATGCTAGTCCTGATTACTTCAGTTCCTCTAAAACCATCACTACACAGAACTATATGTTCAAACTGAAGAGATCTTAGCTCGAGAAAACCGGTTGAATGACACTAAGTATGTTCTGTTTAATAATGCAGAAAAGTTTGATCCTATGAGAAGGATTTCATCCAGATGATTAAAATATACTTGCAAATGTTTTAATCTTAAATTTCAATTATCTTCAGCATTTACTTAGATGGAGCATTTAATTTCCCAGCTATCAGATAAATGATGTGCACTTTCTTTTCAAGACCCTGGGTTTTAATATTAGAAAAGAAACAAGCATAGAGCAGAAGCAGTTCTATAATGGTGACACAGTGTTTAACATAAGTATTAGATCTTATAAGGTTAATTAGCACAATTTTATAGTAGTGAAAGTAATGGATTGTAAAGTAACTCTTATGTGGAAAACAGGACCCCATCGTTTCAACGTGCCCTTGAACTGAATAGTTTTCAGGCATCTGACTGATTAGATTCTTGTAGGTACATTTTATATGGTATCAAATTGTCCTTGTAATGTACACAAGTTTATAAAGTGGCAGATTTCTAAGAAACTCAGACTCATAAGTTCTTAATTTAAAAAGACATGAAAAATAACAAAGTCTAGCTTAGTCAAAGGTGGATTCATTGAGTTACTAAGTTTCAAATAAATTGAAAATAATATTTTCTTGAGAAATTATATTTAAAAATATTACAGCAATTTTAAGCTTAATGTATATACACAAAGGAACTTATTGCTTGGATGAGGGAATGAATGTTTACTCAATATTTCTTGATCTTTTAACCCAGAATTAATATTCTTTGTTTACTAAAGGAAAATAATGTTAAGTATAGATAAGGCATGGGTAATTGTTTTGCTTTAGCATAAAATCCTTGAGGAATTAGTTTAAACATTTTGTTACAATCTTGAATAGTTTTCCTTCAGTGCTAAAATCTGTCACTCCTTCAGGATCATAGCAGTCTTATCTTTTCTGGGGATAATCTTTCATTTGTTGTGCCACAAATTGGCTGGAATTATACAGTTTGTAGTGTGAATGCTTTGTTTGTCAAAAGTGTTAAAATAATCATCAATGAACACTATCTTATCAGTGAAAAATGGTCCAGGATTTCACAGACACTCTCAAAAATGCCATTATTTTCAAGTCATCTAGAGAGCACTTATGTCTTGCATATAGGTTATTTTCTCTTTCTGCTAGAAGCTTCTAAACTTGTAGGCAAGAAGTACCTTAAAAAATTAGAAATAAGTAGCATATGCTCAGATTCATCAGGCTAGAAGAAATCTATCTCTTATTCTGTATTGACGCATTACATCTAATGATGAAGTTAACATTGCTGTTATTGTCTTATCTAAATCTAATCTTTAATGTAATGAGACTCCTCCTACTTGATGCCATACTAGTACAATAGTTGATTTCAGGAATTTACATGAGTGGATAAATTCAGAATCAGACTTTCAACTTGCAAGGTAACAGAATAAGTAGGCTTGATATTCCACTTCAAACTGACTTCACTTATTACTGCATAAACACCCCTGACACTATCAGGCAGAAGTACTGACAGTGATATTTGAGTAGGGGCTTTCATTGTTGAGTCTTTCAGCAGGAATCACTGGGATTATCAAGCTGCAAATATAGGGGAAAAGCATTGCTCTTCATAAAAATAATTGTATAGGTATGGGAAATATCATATCTATTCTGGGCAATCTATTCTATTTTTTCTTATATGAGAAACAGGACCCCATCGTTTCAACGTGCCCCTGAACTGAATGGTTTTCAGGCATCTGACTGATTAGATTATTGTAGGTACATTTTATATGGTATCAAATTGTCCTTGTAATGTACACAAGTTGATAAAGTGGCAGATTCTGAGAAACTTAGACTCCTAAATTCTTAATTTAAAAAGATAAGAAAAGTAACAAAGTCTAGCTTAGTCAAAGGTGGTTTCAGTGAGTTACTAAGTTTCAAATAAATTGAAAATAATATTTTCTTGAGAAATTATATTTTAAAATATCATAGCTATTTTAAACTAACCCTTACAAATTATCAAGATATAGCAAGAGATTGAAGAACACATCCAGAAACCACTAAAATCATGAGGGAGTGGAGAACATTGAGGATAAATGCTGCAGAATCATTTCACTCTCACACACACACAAATCCACAAAGACCTATTTCTTAAATGAATCAATACAAATAACTGCAACAGGCTAGAAATACAATGGAAAATTACTTATTTAAAAGCAAAATGGTTAAATAATTTTCTTTATCTGGAGAATTTCTTCAAGCCTCAATTTTTATTCTTATTCACTGTGTTTTTCCAACCCTAAGTAAATATTTGAAATGTTTGGACAGAGCCAGCTTAACAAAGGATTATACTAGTTGTATCAAAATATAGATTTCACAAAAATAAATATTTTAATATTACATTAAAGAGTTATGGAAAGAAGAAATGTGTAGATTTAATCATATATTTTCAACATTTATGATAACACATGATGCATATTTCCACATATCAGAAAATCAAAAACTTTTTCTTAAAATCATGAAATACCCAAAGACACGGAAATGAAATTTATTTTGCTTTAAAATTGCTTTTTATTGCTCCTTATGTACATTCTTGCATGATGATTTCAAGAACAGTATTTAAAAAACAAATAAGCCATTTTCCTCCTCCTTATGTTTTTCAGTTTAGATGTTCTGATAAAAAGACAAAGAAGATGAAAAAGTTGGGTCCAGCAGGGTTGGGAATTAACCAATGGATGGGAAAATGTATTGATTGCATAGTAATGCTGATTAAAGAGAAAAGTAAAGTAGGAAGGGATTGAAGAATGAAGGTAAATGATGGGTTCATTAGTAATGATTAGAGGTTTTGATGATGAGCTAAATAGTGAGCTGAAAAGATGGGACGTTGTGATTGGAAAAACCGAAATATTTAAAAAGGTGAAATGATGATGACCAAGTTTCGTGTGCGTTTATGGCTGAGTAAGGCTAACAAAATGATTATCTGTCAAGGTATTGGATGGATTATAAATGTACATATATAGGTCAATAAATGTTAAAATATATTCTTTCTTTCTTGTTCCTATGACATTAATTTCTTTTGATTTCTCTTGGACATACTGGACTTCATTGTCTTTCTTTTCTCATCTCTGTGTAAAGACTATCCCAAGGTTTTTGGTAATCTGTTCTTTTGCTTTCTCTCTTAAGTGTGGACACTTGCTTGGCTCCAATCTCTCTGTAAAAAATTCCACTCCTGCTCTCTGCTTTAGTTTCTAATATCTCATTTCCTTCTGCTTGATGGAGATATGTTTCTTAATTTTCTTCTATCACTTTCTTTTTGGTTGGCCACACTTGTGGCATGTGAAATCTTGAGCCAGGGATTGAACCCACATCACAGCAGTGATCTGAGCCACAGCAGTGACAATACCAGATGCCTAGCCATTAGGCCACTCAGGAACTCCCAAATATACCCTTACAGCACTTCCTTTGCTTTTGTTCATCCTCTTATGACCAGAACATTCCCTATCACATTTCATTCTGTATTCTATATTAATGGCATTGTTATCTTCCTATCTAAAACTAAAATAGTACTTTTTTATGTTCAGCTTTATATTCTATAAACTTTATCTTACACTAAGCTTCTTATGAACATATTTGGTCCTGTTCCTTAATATCCGCTTACATTTTGGCTTTTGATTTTATTACTCCCAACTCAGTTGTCATATCAAGTACTTTTAACTTTGCCCTTTCTTAATTTATCATAGCCAGTAACAATGCTACCCATTAACGGTATATTCCTTCCTGGAATTCACCATATTTAGATCTATCTCTTCAACAGCATGGTCTCTGGAAGGCAAGTATCCTAATCAGGACTGTGACTCTTGTTGAGTTGTCATCTGCAATTTCTACCACTCAAAATCCTGCTATAATTAAAGGCATGAGTCAAATTTTATCTTTCATAAATCCTTTTGCAATATGACTAATATAGGTGTGGTAAATCTTTATGATGTTTTATAACTCATTTATGCCACTATGTCCTGCCAAATGTTATGTTTGATTACATATATCTTATATAAACTACTAAAACATAATAGAGCAAAGAACAGATATTATTTTATTTTATTTATATCTCTCATAATCCCTGGTTCAAAACTGGCATTGATTTATTTATAAATAATTATGAAATAATAATTGTGTAAATTTATGAAGTATGTAGTCAAATATATAGTCATACTTTAGTTACCAACAACAGAAATGTTCATTGATCCCTTATCTGTCTTAAGATATAAGTAGGATATTTTCTGGTAATTAAGCCCATTGAGACTCAATGACGATTACTCTACTAAATGTTTCTGAAGTTTTGTTTTCCCTTAAGCAAAACAAAACTATATCTATAAAGACAGACACATAAATGTTTCACTGATTATGTTTTCAAATGAACCTCAATTGTGGTAAGTAAGTTAACCCGGCTAATAGTAAAAGTTATTTGATGTTTTAAGAATTGCTCCTATGAAAAGTACAAAATCAATATCAAGAATAAAAGTAAAACAAATTTTGTTACAATTAAATTGCGCAACAATCAAATCTGAGGAAAAATCACAGCTTGATGTATTCTCCAAAGGCCTAGATCAATATTTTTACGATAATTAAGAATATATCTTTGAATATATGTAGAATGTCACTTACCAACTATGTTCAGAAATATCTCCTTTGATCCTCAGTAACAACATAGCCATTTATGTGTCTGTAAATTTGAAATGATCAAAGTAATAAATAATGCCACAAGTAGTCCTTTCAGTTCCTTTCTGTTTAGCCACTGCATTCTTTGCTTCCATAGAGACCCTTTACAAAATTATATTTTGAACTGGTTTCACAGCTTTAAGACCACTCCTTGAACTTCCTTTGTCTTTTTATTTTAAATTTTAAAACAGGAGAAAGCAACCAGCTTCTAATTTTTTTTTGTCTTTTTGCTATTTCTTTGGGCCACTCCCGTGGCATATGGAGATTCCCAGGCTAGGGGTCTAATCGGAGCTGTAGCCGCTGGCCTACGCCAGAGCCACAGCAACGCAGGATCCGAGCCGCGTCTGCAACCTACACCACAGCTCACGGCAACCCCGGATCGTTAACCCACTGAGCAGGGGCAGGGATCGAACCCGCAACCTCATGGTTCCTAGTCGGATTCGTTAACCGCTGCGACACGACGGGAACCCCCCCAGCTTCTAATTTTTATCCTGTCTTCTCTTTTTCTTCTTCCTCACTTCGTTGACAAAGTTGGAACTGTGGTTTATGAATTCAGTCTTCATCTACCCAATTGAGATTGCCTCTGCTAGATTCTCTCAGAATCCTTCCTTTGGGAACCCAATAAGTGTAAAATTCTGTACTTAAACCCAGTTTCAAACCCACTCATCAATTATTGCATTTAATTTCTCTACTCCATTTCTCTAAAAATTTGATAGCATAAACACTGAGGTTCTGTATACAGACTCTGCAGTATAATTTCTTGATTTAAGAGATTTTGCTTAAAACAAAAAAAGGAAATCTAGATGTTTACATGACTCCTTCTACCTCTTTCACTTTACAGTGAAAATATCATAAGAACAGAGGGTAATTAGGCTTTACAAAAATCCTCAGTATTGAATATTCAGTTACATCTACTGCCACCTGTGGAATTTCTAAATTGAAATAAAGGCAGTAGTCATCCTCATGTGTCCTGTAAGTGCATGAGACCCCAAGTTATTAACTATAAGTTCATGATTCTGTCTTATATTAAAGGAAATGTAAGATTTATGTAAATGTAAATTTCTTTCTTTGTCTTTTGAGCCAAAACAAGTTATTTATTTTAATGCTATTACAGTCACTTTTTTTTTCTTTCATGTAGAGAAAGTAAGTTAATTTTCATAAGACTAATTTTAGTATTAGAACCCAACATGTACTGTGCTTATGATGGAAAATATACTCTAGATCTCAAGGGGGATATAGCCATTTGGGAAAAGGAAGAGACTGGAGAGCGTATCCTTTCCAAAATTTAGAAGACATTTTACTCCTGTCCACTTTTGTGAGGATACCAGGAGAATTCTTTCCTTAGGTGATCTGTATTGTGAGACTGACATTTCTGTAACTAAACTCCTTAATCTTTATTCTTTTTAAGCATGAGCCTAAAAAGGAGAATGGGAGCTATGCAGGCAAAGCTCATCAATAGTCTCATCAATAGTTATTCTCATCAATACCTAGAGAGTGAATGATTCCATACACAGTTGGGAGAATTAGGGGCATTGTTACTACAGCATAATTTTACAGAATAAATGCCTCAACAACTAACTAAAGAGTGTCAGTGGATTTTAGTAATCATATTGATATCTAGTTCAGTTTTTAAATAAACTGGTAGGTGGAGAGATTTGTGGCACTTCCAACATTAGTTTATAAATAAAAGTCATTACAGATTAAAGAGATTCTCCTATTAGATATCTAAAACAAAATAAAACAAAAATCTTTATTAACTCCTTGTTTTGTTTTTATGGCTGTACCCACAACATACGGAATTCCCAGGCAAGGGACTGAATCCCGATGGAAGCCGTGAAATACACTGCAGCTGTGGCAGTGCCAGATACTTGAACCCACTGTGCCAGGTTGAGGATCAAACCCACACCTCCACAGCAATCCTAGCCACTGTAGCCAGATTTTTAACCATTGCACCACAGAGGAAATTCCAATACAAGTTTAAAAGTCTGTTAAGATAAAAACAACTTCACCAAGACTTTAGAATACAGGAGATCAAATACACAAGCATAATTACTTTCTGTTTTCACATTTGTTTTCATGTTGTTTTCTGCTTACCCTAGGAAGAAACTGCTACAAAAATATCTTTCAATGCTTAAGAAAACAAAACATTTTTTTAGCCTAATAGATTTGGTAGACAGAAATATATAGCAGATTTCATCTCATGCAGGTGTTCAACTTTTAGTTATTTGGGCTTTTAAAGGGAACTATCTTAATATTCTTGCTGTAGAGTTATACAGTGTTAACTCATGCCTGATGCTGTGTCACTGTCCTGTTATTCCTGGTGTCTGGATCCTACTCTTTTTCAGCTTTATCACATAGAAACTGCAGACTGGAACCACTTTTTAAATGATCTTTGGTTGCCTGAACAGCAGGGAAGATTTTTATTCATTTGCAGCAAGAAACTCAAATCATTTCTGGGTTCCAATTAGAGAAAGCCTAGGGGCCCTCTTTATTAAGATGAAACACAAATTGTATCAAGACTTGCTAAATCACTTAATATTTTTATGGTGATATTAAGAAGGTTGAACATTTTATGTACTAATTGGAATATGTGTAGGCTATTTTTAATCGATGCATGAACTTTAACCCCCATTTTGTTAAAATTGCACCTTATAGTGCTAACTTTCTTTACCACCTTGAAGATTTATCATACAGAGTATGGTCAAGAATCCTGCAATGTTCAGTGTTAGCAGTGAGTTATACTGCTACAATATCCTGTTAACCATTTTTGCAGGTGTTTTTTCATCATTTCCTAAAAAAAGAATTATTTTTCAAACATGTTTAAAATACAGAATGGTAATTTGGATAATTCTTCTAGATCTTTAACTTCATTTCATTACACATGGTTTAAAATATATATCTAAATTCAATTATGTATTTACAGAGCCATGTATTTTAAGATGTGACTGAAAGCTTATGAACACTAGCAGAGAAAAAATTATGACAATTTGGATTTGGGAGGTATAATTTCATGTATAGAAATGTATGAAATGTATAGGTATATGCATATAATTATATCTCTGTGTGTTCAAAAATTCTGACTTATACATTATGAAAGTATTGCCTTATAAAATTATAATAAAATATTATAATATTTCTTATTTTAACAAAATACTTCTGTTAAGCAGTATTTTAAGGATAAATTTTCTAAAATTAAAAATAGCCTAAATATAGCTGTTATTTTAATGTTGGCCTTATGGGGCTTTGTAGAAAGGATATGATTTCTAATATTCCATTTATATGCAGTAAGTCATCATTTTATTGTGCCAATTGTTTCTTCAAAGGATGTTAAAGATATGCATGTTCCAAGATTATCCAGGCTATCAGTTTTACAATAAAAATTAGTAAATTCAAATATCAACAAACAAATGTTGGATATAAGAAAAAAATTGAAATGTATTACTGCTTTGACTTTGATTAAAGATACTATTAGAGTAAGTGTCTATATAATTAGATGACAAATTATTGTACTATTTTAATATTTTAGATAAGTTTTTGCTAAATAACTAAGCAATTCTTTGATCACGTCACCAATCTGCTGGTTTTGATATGATTTACAGTGTTATTATTTGGTTCACAACTTTTATCTTTTTATAAAATTTTGTCATGAAAAATAGATATTCTTCATCTTAAAAAAGCTGTCATAGTTGTAGGCATTACTTAGCAAGACCTATGTTCTCACTGTATTCACAAAAACAAAAGTTCAATGTTTCCACCAAAATAAACAAATATTAAATCTTTTTTGAAAATAATTCCCAAAATCATGTTTAAACTTTAAAATGCTGACATATAAGAACTAGGGAGGCATTCCCATCCTGGCTTGGCGGAAATGAATCTGACTAGCATCCATGAGAATGCAGGTTTGATCCCTGGCCTGACTTAGTGGGTTAAGGATCCAGCATTGCCATGAGTTATGGTATAGGTCGCAGACGCGGTTCAAATCCTGTATTGCTGTGGCTGTGGTGTAGACAGGTGGCTAGATTCAACACCTAGCCTGGGAACCTCCATATGCCACAGGTGCAGCCCTAAAAAGATTAAAAAAAAAAAAAAAGAACTAGGGCAAATATGCATCATGTTAGAACACAAGAGGTGGTAGACAAAGCAGTAACTATGGAGTCAGACCACGGTTTGAATACATCTCCAATCTTCTATGTTGTTATCTGCATTAAATTTGTAAAGTAATACCCACCAAAGTGTTCTTATGAGGATTATGGAATATCTACACAAAGTATCTAGGATAACTACCATTAACAACACATGGTGATCGATGTTAATAACCATTCCTATCATTAATAATTATACAAGACTGAAATTTTTGAAGACAGAAATCCACAATTAATTTATTATATCTGCCCTAAAAGTATGTTTTGAGAATTTTTGCAAGTGTTTGATTGAAAGAGACCTGCCATTGGGGTTAATAGATGCAAACAGTTGTCTTTGGAATGGATAAGCAGTGAGATCCTGCTGTATAGCACTAGGAACTGTATCTAGTCACTTATGATGGAGCATGATAATGTGAGAAAAAAGATGTATGCATGTATGTGTGACTGGGTCCCCTTGCTGTACAGTAGAAAATTGACAGAACACTGTAAACCAGCTATAATGGAAAAAATTAAAATCACTATAAAAAATTAAAAAAAAAAAGTCTGTGGATGTTTGGCTCAGAAAAAAAAAAAAAGTGACCTGCCAGTTTCTATAAGTTCAGTTTTTGTAGATTCCACATATATATATCTTTCTCTGTCTGACTTTTTCACTTAGAATTATGCCCTCCAGCCACATCTATGGTGACAGGAATTCCTTATGTTTTATGGCTGAATATTATTCCATTCCATTTGGGATATATTTTCTGTATCTTACCCATTAGTTTGTTTAGTTGTTTTCATGTCTTGGCTATTTTACATAATATTAAAATGAACATAGGTGCAGGTGTCTTTTTGAAATAGGCATTTCTTTTCCATTGACTATATACCCCTACAAGTGGAATTGACAATATGGTAGTTCTATTTTTTGTTGTTGTTGTTGTGTTTTTAGAGCTGCACCTGCGGCATATGGAGGTTTCCCAGGCCAGGGATCAAATTGGAGCTGTAGCCACTGGCCTATGCCACAGCCACAGCAATGCCAGATCTGAGCCATAACTGCCACTTACACCACAGCTCATGGTAATGCTGGATATTTAACCCACTGAGGGAAGCCAGGTATCAAACCTGCATCCTCATGGATACTAGTTGGATTTGTTCCTCCTGAGCCATGACAGGGACTCTGGCAGCTCTATTTTTAATTTTTTGAGGATGTCCATACTGTTTTCCATAATGGTTGCATAAATTTACATTCCCACTGAAAGTGTACAAAGTTTCCATTTTCTCCACATCCTCTCCAATAGTTATTATTCTTGTCTTTTTGAAGGTAGCCATTTTACAGGTATGAATGTTATCTCGTGATTTTGATTTGCAATCCCTGATTATTAGTAACGTTGGGCATCTTTTTATGTACGTTTCATCTATTTGTGTGTCATCTGTGTAAAAATGTCGATTCAGATACTTTATTTTTTTTGTCTTTTTGCCATTTCCTTGGACCGCTCCCGCAGCATATGGAGGTTCCCAGGCTAGGGGTCAAATCGGAGCTGTAGCAGCCGACCTACACCACAGCCACAGCAACGCGGGATCCGAGCCGCATCTGCAACCTACACCACAGCTCACGGCAACCCTGGATCGTTAACCCACTGAGCAAGGGCAGGGATCGAACTCGCAACCTCATGGTTCCTAGTCGGATTCATTAACCACTGCACCATGACGGGAACTCCTATTTTTGCTTCTGTTGCCATTGCTTTGGGTGTCAAATCCAAAAGTTCACTGCCAAGCCCAATGCCAAGGAGCTTCTTTCCTGTTTGAGGTTTATGGGTCTTACATTCAAGATTTTAATCCACTTATGATGTAAGATAGGGTCCAAGTTTCATTCTTTTTCTATGTCACCGTTCATTTTTCCCAGCCCTGTTTATTTGAGAGACTGTCCTTTCCCCAGTCTTGTCTCTTTTGTGAGAAATTAATTGATAATTTATGCATAGTTTTACTTTGAGCATTCTAATCTAGTCCATTGATCTATGTGTCTATATTTATTGCAGGTTTTAATTATTATACCTTTGAAATATCATTTAAAAAATCAAGATGTGTAAAACCTCCAGCTTTTTTCTTCTTTCTCAAGATCGATTGCTTATTTGGGGCCTTTTGTTGTTCCATACAAATTTTAAGATTGTTTGTTCTCTTTATACGAAAAATGCCATTGGAAGATTTGATAGGGATTGCATTGAATTTGTAGATCGTTTTTGGTAGTATGCACATTTAATATTAGTTATTTCAATCCATGAGCAAAGACTATCTTTCCATTTATGCTTCCTCTTCAATTTCTTTAATTAATGCCTTATAGTTTTCAGTGTACAGAAATTTTACCTACTTGGTTAGGTTTTTTTTCCTAAGTATTTTATTATTTTTGATGCAATTGTGAATAGATTGTTTGCTTAATTTCTGTTCCTGATATTTCATTTTTAGTGTAGAGAAATGGAGTCAATTTTTATATATTGATTTTGTATCTTTCAACTTTACTGAATTCATTTATTAATTTTAACCATTTTTACTGGAATTTTTAGGGTTTTCTATATAAGCCAGCATATTATCTTCAAATAGAGAGTTTTCCTCCTTCATTTCCCATTCAAATTATTTTATTGTTTTTCCTGCTTAATTGCTATGGCTAGGACTTCTGGTACAATTTGGAATAAAAGAGGTCAGAGGCAGGGATGGGAGGTAAGGGAAATAGGAGAAGGTGCTCACAAGGTATCAAATTCCAGTTATAAAATAAATAAGTTCTGGGGATGTAATGTACAGCATGTTGAATATAGTTTAAAATACTGTATTATATATTAAAAAGTTATTAAGAGAGTAGATCTTAAAAGTTCTCATCACAAGAAAAAATTATATAACTATGAGATTATAGATGTTAACTAAACTTATCATGGTCATCATTTTGCAACATGTAGGTATATCAAATCATCATCTGCGCACCTCAAACCAATGCAGTGTTATGTGTCAATTATATCTCAATAAAACTAGGGGGAAAAAATGAACTTTCAGAAAAGAAAAAAAAATGCATCTGGGGATGAGAAAGCAGGAAAGGTACGCAGAAGTTTCCAGTGGTTTCAGACAAAGCTGTGCCACAATGGTGTACCTAAGTGCAAATATGTAATTCCAGGTACTTCCATGAAATGCTGCTCCAATAGCCCAAAGGCTATCCTCCATAGACCAGCAGGTGTAGAGCCATTTAACAACAGAATCTGGGCCACTGCACCTGCTATTGAACAGTAATACCATAAGAATCCAACAAATTACTTCCTTAATATATGTCTGCTTAGTTAAGGAGAATTAAATTAATTATACTCGCCATACCTCCAAATGTTCTTAGTGAGTGCATTATGGTTCTTTTGGTACCGTATAGATATTAGCACATGGTTATCCACAAAACGGGTGTTAAATATTTATAAATTGCTTGATTTATTTAATTCACAGAGTATGTAACATTTTGTATATTTTTGTCTGTGTGCATGTTTAAATCCAATAGGCCAGAACCTGTTTTGTGGACAAAGGATGGTGGAGAGTTACCAGATCCTGACCGAATGGTTGTGAGTGGTAGGGAACTAAATATTCTTTTCCTCAACAAAACGGATAATGGTACATATCGATGTGAAGCCACAAACACCATTGGCCAAAGCAGTGCAGAGTACGTTCTCATTGTTCATGGTGAGTACCTTTTTGACATCATTATATATGCAAGAATGAATGAACTGAAAAACTGCTTA
This sequence comes from Phacochoerus africanus, assembly GCF_016906955.1. Taxonomy (NCBI): domain Eukaryota; kingdom Metazoa; phylum Chordata; class Mammalia; order Artiodactyla; family Suidae; genus Phacochoerus; species Phacochoerus africanus. Next base: position 249,786,873 of record NC_062544.1, on the reverse strand, counting down.
AACTTATCAAAAGCTTTAGAATAATAAACAATTTTATACAGGTTTTCTTTTTCTTTCAGAAGGACTTCTCATAAGTGTAAATATCTCCAAGAGTCACAATTAATATGTTTCAAGTCAAATTAATAAAATAAAATTACAGCATATGCTAGAAATAAAAATTATTTTTATGAAAGTTTTTTATTACAAATTTACTATATAGTATTTGGTGGTGACTAGTAAATCATATTAATGGCTTTCTTTGCATTACAAATAAATGCTTTTAGTTATAAAACAGAATAATGAAAAGTGTATTTTCCCTTAAGTTAAATTTGGTGGTATTACCATTAAATATACTTTGTAATCACTATTACTAGTTTCATAGAGTGGTAGCATGTCATTGAGATGCAGCAGAGATGGAGGTGTACAATATTAATGATAACTGCATTAATTTCTTATGAACAATGACTTGAAACACAGGCATTCTTTCTCCTCTGCAATAATCTCACAATATGAGTAAATATAGAAAATGGAAATAAGAATTACCAGTACCCAAGACTGAAGAGAATCTCTGTTTTTCCTAACTCCAAAATCTAGGACAGGTTATTCATGAGGTAGCTTTAAGACATCAGTAGATGAAGATGAACTTTTAGGAGGCTGATAAATATCACAATAAACAAAATTAGTCAGGTTTCTTTGTTGTCAATCTTCTCAGAGTGTATTTACTGAGTACAGCATGAATGTGAGAGGAAAAAAATTAGAGAATGTAAGCTTTTTCTGATATATTTTACCAAGAAAACTTTTTCTAAGACTAATGTTGTGTTCTACATAGTATTATAGTATATGAATGAGTATTGTGTAAAAATTATGCAATGCTGCAATAAATTCAGCGGATCTTAGAAATCATGGAGGGAGTACATTTATTTGATACCTTTCTTATGAATCTAAGTATAAAATACTTTAAGAAGCATAGGTTTGTTCTATACTTTTCCAAAAAGGAATTTCAGTGATAAAATCTACTTTTTTGTAAAGGGATTTTAAGGTGAAAATAATCTCATTTGAATTTTCTTTCCAAGATATTTACTTTGTTATGATATAGGCCAAAATTGGAGAAAGAATAATGTATTAAGTCAACCTACAACTTATTTTCAATTTGCTTTAGTGTATACCATCACTCAATTCTTATTAACACTGCTCTTGAAGATAAACAAAGGCTTGTGTTGAATAGACTGTCCATATTTAAACATCTTGAAGATAGTAGAGCTCAATAGAGTAATTTCTAACATCTCATGAATTGTGCACATTCCAGCTTTGGGGGAAGAACAGCCTAATCAAATTAAACTGATAAATTGGAATTAAATGTAGTAACCCCCTGTAGACACACCCTGCCAGGCTCACTGCCAGACAGCCTGTAACAACCACTGAGTGTGTCAAGAAGATAAGTTGTTTCCTTATGAGGAGGATCCAGGAGTAGAGCGGGATTCCATTCATGCTGACCTGGATGTTTAGATCCAATAGTCACAGAAGTGAAGTCTGATTCACCCTCAACTTTCTAAGTGCTTCTCCCACCTAACAATTTTAGGGAAACTGGGGGCATGTTGTATAGCATGTCACGTTGTGTCAAAAGCAATTATCACATAAAAATATAAAGAATTAGAAGGGATGTGACAGAAGAAATAATATACTTAGGTCAAAAGTACATATTTTTTTTTTTTTAAAGTAACTCAGGTGGGGGAAATTTTTATGTTGTCCCAGCGTTTGCAAGCTAGCCAACAGCATGGTTTCCTAAATAGCCAAACTACCTTTAGGTAGTTGGCAGTTGACATATTTCTAATAAATACTTCTCTGAGCACTTTGTAATAAGTCGTTTTTGGCTTTGCTTTTTGAAATATGATTCATCAAAAGCACCCCATAGATTAATGCTATTCATGCTGCTAGATAAATGCTATGAAGTTCAACAGTGGTTTACCTAGGATTATTGACACAAGTAATGAGAGGCTCGATGAAACAGTGAAACCATGTTATGCTGTGTTTAAAAAGGGCTCCAATTGGGTTCATTACAAAATAAAGGTTTTTTTTTTTTTTCCCTTTTTCACACAGGGTATAATGTTTCATTAGTCGCTGGCTGTATAAATATAAAAAGCTACTCTCTTCTGTTAATGGTTTGGCTGTTTCCAAACCTGACTAAATGATGAAATTTGAGTGGCATTTCAATCTATAATGAATGCTATATGCATTTCAGAATGGAGTGATAAGTGATCATTTGTGAGAACTTTACCCTTTTATCTTTTACACCAAGTTTTATTTTACATTAGCTGTGATAATTTAATATAGCTTTAGCACAGAAGGGCCTTTCATGAGCTGAGACCGTGTCTTTGACTCTACCACAGTTACCTAGGTTCTATTGATCTTAACTTGATGGAGGTCTGAGCACTTTGCTGTGAAATCATCTGCTATCTAGATGTCGTCCTAATGGTAGATTTTATTCTTCGGGTGTCAATGGAAGTGCATTATTTAAATGTTATCACACTTAATTGTTAGCAGCACTGACATTTTGTATTATGGACACTGGAGGGCTCCCCCCCCTCCTAATCACACCTTTGCAAATTTCAGTATTAGAACTACAAACAATAATTTGAAACTGCTAGTCTGAACCTCACCCTCAATAAAAGGCCTAACACAATTCAGCGTACTAATGCATGTAAAACAACTCATTACTTTTGAAACATTTGCACTGTAGATATTCCAGTAGTAAAAAGGGTAGCATTTTTCATTAATGAGCTCAGCACTGGAAAAATTAATCTGTTAAATTAGTAGCCACAGTTATACCATTAATTCCTATGAGCACAGCAGTTTTGGGGTTTTATTTCTATATAAAGTTATTGGAGTTATCCTCATGTTACTGTTAGTATTATGCTATTTATTTATTTTGAATAGCTAGCTACTTCCATATTAATGATCTTGAAATATGCTGTTGCTTTGCTTTTACTATTTGAAGAATTCAGAGCAAGAGAAATATTATTTCACTAACCAAATAAATATTTAACATTTTTTTTATGAGTGCAAATGTACTACAGGAGCAAAGGTGAATAGCACTTAAGAAGTCTAGAGATAAACATGGAAGATGAGCATATAAGTAATTATAATACAAAAATAGAAGAGCTATAGGAGGATGTAATGAAGATGTTCAGAGTTTGTGGCAACATGATCCAAGTGTCTAGAATTAAAAAAAAAATAGTAACCCAACACTCCTGGATTATTCATAAACACATGTCATGCATCATAAATAGAAGTACCCAGCAGTGCTAGGTACATAGACATATAATAAATCAGAGTATTATTATTACAATACTAATAGTAGTCTGAAGATACCAAACGTAATCACAAATCAATGTTCTGGTTTAAAATTTACCCTAGAGTTGCACACAATTTACTGCCGTTAGTCTTCCCTGAACTGTACCCAGAACATAAATTTTTATCCCTATTGAAGAAGGAGAAACATCTAAGGTCTTGCTAATTAAGCAATAGAGAAGATCTTAATCAATAATCTACCAAATTATCAATATAGAGAGAGCAGGATAAAAATTATAATCATCCTTGTTTCTCTCATGCAACATCAAGTTCAGAAAGTTTAGATAAAATATTTTCTCCCCAAAGAAAGAGTACTTGGATCTGCATTATTTATTGATTGATTTATTGATTTATTATTATTGATTTATTATTTATTGCAGTCTTTTGGGGCTACACTTGGGACCTATGGGAGTTCCCAGGCTAGGGATCAAGAGCTGTAGCTGCTGGCCTATTCCACAGCCACAACAACATGGGATCTGAGACGCGTCTCTGGCCTACACCACAGCTCACAGCATAGCAACACTGGATCCTTAACCCATTGAGTGAGGCCAGGGATTGATCCTATGTCCTCATGGATACTCGTCAGGTTTGTTACTGCTGAGCCATTACAGGAACTTCTTCATCTGCATCCTTTAGTTTAGAGGTCATAGGAGATACCTATTCATCACACAAGGAATAGCTGTAGAAAATTGCAAATGACCTGAAACTAACCTTGTTTTGTAGTTGGTTGGAAGCAAATCAGATTCTTATATTTACTTATCACCTACTGATTAAAAATTGTTCTTTTGAAATTGTCAGAAACATATGGTATCTGAGAAATTTTGAAAGCATATTGATGAAGAGTGAAAAATGTATATTACTACGTCCCCCTAAATCCTAAACTTCTTCCTTCTCAAGCATGCCACTGTCTTTGACCGCCCTTCACCCTCATGCTAGACAAATTAGTAACCACACCTAAAAATATAAATAGAAGATGTACAGACATGCTGGAACCTCTTTTATTATCATCCCCAGTCTCAAACTCCTCCCCAGAACTGGGAAGAAATACAGTAATACAAGTAGACAAAATGAGTAACTTGTTTCTTCTTCTACCTGAAGCTGCATTAACCATGGCAGGTCCACACTGTAGAGGGGCGTAACAGGGCATCCAAGTAGAGATTCATTGGAGAACCCACTCCACTTAGGACCCAACTCAGGGTTGTCTCAGACAGTTATAGCATAGTTGAGATGCACTGCTCCAGAAAGTTTTTCATGGTATTCTCCACATATCTTCAAATTTACTTTTCATAGTAACCTTTATTTAAAATTTAAACTTACTTTTTCCCTCTCCTTTAGTCCATTACTTCATTGTTTTTTGACTTATGTAAATAAGTTTTATAACAATTCATTACTTCATTATCTTGTCTTGCTATTCTTATTTTGAATGATAGTCCACTTTGCATCTATCCACATTTTCACTTTTCTTTACATGTACATATTTTGCTTTTCTAGCAAATTTCCTCTTTATAACCATATACAAATAAGTAAAATTCTCCATGTTTAATATTATTATTATAGTAGAAAATTAAATAGTATTAAAAAACTGTCTCTGTAATGCCAATCAGTTTACTGACAGTTGCTGACTTTGTATCCTTAAAATATTCCTTGACAGTTAGATTTGTTATATTTGTTCATATATCTATTGAAATGAATACTGATAAAAATGTGATTTATTTTTTTGATTGTTTCTAGAATAGTTTACCTTAGAAATAACACACATATAGACTAGGATCCATCACATTTTATTGTTGCCTAGTAAGAACAATTATAAACAGCATTGCACGTTTTTAATTTTTATAGTAAGAAAGAATATTACTACAAGAAATACCTATATGTTTTGGTTTAGTGAAAGATATCAAGCTATTAAGTATGCCTTTTTAGCTTTGAAAAAACCAATATAACTGCTATTTTCATTTCACTCTGCTTTTATTGTTAATAATAAAATAAAAAATACACAGAGATAGACAGTTGTACACCAAGATATTACAGACTGTTGCGTCAAGCCAAGCTTCCAAGCTTCGTTGCTCCTTAGGTATATATCTTTTTCAGACTCTATAGGTAAATGCAGATTCACTTTCCATCTTGGGTGCCGACTGTTCCTCTCAATTGATTTGCTTACTGTGGGAGAGAGACAAACTAAGTTGTGGAAGGCAGCCTTTCTTTCACTTTAACAAACATCTTTAAACCATCTGTTATCACTTTCAAACATTTAATTAATGTGAAAAATATAAACTTAGTTGCTTTAGGGTTATTAGCACCTGACCCTAAATTTAGCAAAATAATTAATACATGTAATCAGTGCATGCAGTAACAATTATGAGCCAGATTAGGAATATCATAAAGTAATATCCTAAATTTGTTTTCAAACTTGTCTTTCTAGTACTAAAGAAATATGATTATAATATATACTTTCTTAGTCTTATTGTATATATTTTACATATTCATGTTATGACTATCAACAATTTAAAAGCTAATGAGAACTTTCATCAATGAAAATGAAGTGTACTTCTGTGTTTCATAGTAAATATGTAGCTAGACTAAAAAGTTGGCAGTCACACCTACATTTCCTGTTACAATTATCTGGCAGTGAAACATTAAGGAACATTGAGTATCTACATGAATTTTTATTTTTATTTATTTATTTATTTATTTTGCTTAGTTGTGCTGTTGGGAAACGTGATACAAATCAGCATGGAAGTAAGAGAGTGAATCTTTGAGCTCAAATTAGTAGGTGTGGAGCAGGAAAAAGAAGACTGGGTGACGGACAGATGTACAGCCTAGCAAACATTAAAAAGGGATTCAGCTAAAATCTGTTTCCTCACATGGAAATAGACCTACCGGTTGGTAAATTAATTCTCTGTGCTCATAACGAGCATTTTTTCCCCTGTGGAGATGCTTTCTTTAGAAGAAGAGATGGAAAAATATACAGTGTAGGAAAAAAAGGATAGAAAAGACATCCATATGGAACAACAAACAGTGCTCTAATGGAAGAGCCCTATGGTTGCTGCTCTTATCTCCAGTTGAGAGTTTCCAGACAGTAAACTAGTTGGATGAGTCTTAAAAAAGTACCTTCTTTCATCGCTGAGATAAAACATAGCATTTCTGGACATGAATAAGCAGGGAGAGCTGTGATGCCTGTGGGGAAGGTGTACCTCTGACTGGATGATATGCTGTTGAACTCTGAGAAAGAAGTGGAATGGGATCAAATAGAGGAGACAGGAACATTGCTTTCACTATAAAACATTTTGAATGGTGGTATGTGCAGGCATGCTCAACACAGAGTTGAGGCTTAATTTTATCTCTTTAAGATGAGCATAAAATGGATTAAGTTTCACCTTTCAAGATTAAAATTTATTCAGAGATTCTGAATGAATCTGAAGTCATTCTGAAGTCAATGTTTCTTTTTCTTTTTTTGTCTTTTCTAGGGCTACACCCACGGCATATGGCGGTTCCCAGGCTAGGGGTCTAATTGGAACTATAGTCACCAACCTATGCCAGAGCTACCGCAACACGGGATCTGAGCCGTGTCTGCAACCTACACCACAGCTCACAGCAACTCCAGATCCTTAACCCACTAAACGAGGCCAGGGATCAAACCTGCAACCTTATGGTTCCTAGTCAGTTTCGTTAACAATAGGAACTCCTGAAGTCAATGTTTCTACGGGACCTAGATGAACACTGAGTAAAACGTCCCCAAGGAAAACCCTCATTCCTGCTTGAAGGGAGGAAAAACTCCACCACCCCAAAAGTGTAATTTTTATTTTTTTTTCTTGCACTATTTATATAGGATCTTTTCTGTCCATAGCTGTAAGGTAGGCAGAACAGAAGGATTATACCCATGGCACTTAGGCTTTCTAGATTGTTTTTTAAGGTGCCAAAAAAAAAAAAGGGCTAGATTATAGATTTGTAAAATGTACAGAGCTCATCTACCCAAGTATATATGAATTCATTCAATGGAGAAGTCAAGCAATATCCAGTGGCTCATGGGGAGGAATTTGGGGCATTCCTTTTTAGAAACAATGGTATGCCTAACTAGGAAAAGGTTTTACATAAAACCTGCATTGTGGCTTCTTACAAAAATGGAGTTTTCACAAAATATATTTATAACAGCATATCACATGCTTGTTCCAGAATCCAAGAATTATCCTTCAATTCTCTCTGCCTTTCTTTCCAATTCATCAGCAAGTCCTGCCAACAGCTATTTCCAAACCATTCTCCCAGTATGTCCACTTCTTTTAACCATCCACTCTAGCTTATTGAAACATTGTCAACAGCATAATGGCCTCCCTGCTTCCACCTCTCCAATCTGTTTCCCATACAGCTGCAATATATAAATATTTTAAATGCATATTCCTTCATTTCTTCCCCCATTTAAATTTTGCCAAAGGCATTTACTCACACCTAAATTCTTAATACCCTAGTTTAATCAATCCCAGAATTAGGTGCTGCTAACTCCATCTGTGACATCTCATCAATCTCTACACAATCCCTGTCTCCCTGGACCTCATTCAACTCCTCTAAGACTTCAAGCTCATACCTTATTTAGGAATTTTTCCTTTGCCTGGAATGCCATCATGAATTCTGGCCTTTCCAAGGGTGATTTCTTATCATTCAGATCTCGATTTAAGTGAATCTTCTCAGAGAGGCTTTTTTTTTCTACTTCATCTAAGTTATCTCCAGTCACATATCATTTTAATTCTCTGGAGGGTGTTTATCATTATTTAGAATTTTAGTTGTTTATTTATATATTTGACTATAAATGTGCATGTATATTATGTGTATTGCACGTGTACATATATGTACATGCATTTATGTGCACATGTTGTACATGCATATGTATTTGTACATGTTAATAATGTGTTATGTGTCTTCCCAGTAGATTATGATGGTCTTCAAAGTAGAGATCTTATCTTAGCACAGTGCCTTCTAAATGGCAGGTAATAGGTAAATATATCTTTAATGATGAATTTGTCTTTCTGTCTCTCTTTCAACAGAAGAAACCTTAATAAAACAATACATGTATGTATGTATATGTATGCATACATATGCACAAATCCACATTTACATACATATTCACATATATATATATAAATAATCAAGTACATATATAAGTGTATGTCTGTGTATGTGTATGTACTGCCCTAATTTCTGAGCAAAATCAGGGTAACGTTCATTCCTTGGTCACCTTAATCAAGACCTTTAACTATTATCAAATATTGGAAAAATAAGTGAGATGTATTTACTTGCTTGGAAATCCATATGTAAATTGTGCTATATAAAGTTAAGCAATGCATACTATGAATAATTGTGTATGGAAGAATTCACATCTCTAATAGAAATTTTTGAAATTTGAAGAGTTTTACAATTGACTTCACGTACCTATTTATCTTTTCAAAATTCTGTGATTATAGCTAACTAAAAATTGGATTTGCTTTTTCGGAGTTCCCATCATGGCTCAGTGGTTAATGAATCCAACTGGGAACCATGAGGTTGTGGGTTCGATTCCTGGCCTTGCTCAGTGGGTTAAGTATCTGGCATTGCCATGAGCTGTAGTGTAGGTTGCAGACATGGCTCGGATTCCGTGTTGCTGTGGCTGTGGCATAGGCCGGTGGCTGAGGCTCTGATTAGACCCCTAGCCTGGGAACCTCCATATGCCCCGGGAGCATTTTTGCCTAGAAAGGGCAAAAAGACAAAACAAAAAAAAATGGATTTGTTTTTTGAAGATTTATAACATTTAAAAAAAAATATATCATTTCTTATAAAGGTAATATTTATATCTTCTAGCCAGATATAAAACTTCTCAGAGGCATGACCTGAAAATCCATATCACAGTGTCACACTACCTAATAACTTACTGTTTCAGGAACTCTTTCTTGAATTTAAAGAAAGATTTATATACTACTGTACGAAAAATGCTAGTCCAGGCACTGTAGATCTATAATAAATAAATAAACACTCAGTTATGACTGGGTTTCTTAGTAAAAATAAACCAGTGAGGTGTTTTCACTCATATGTTTCACCATGGATGTAATTTCACAGATGTTTCAAGGTCCCCTAGTTAATTGTAATATTCCAGGACACATGGCCAGGAGAAGAAGAAATTTCACAACAAGAAAATATATTACTTTGGTAAAGGTTCACTCCTTTATCGAGCCTCTGTTTTAAATGTAAATAATTTGGGCAAGGTTATCAATTTGTGTCACTACATTCCATGTGGAAATCAGTTTATTAAACAAGTTGTTCTAAGGTTAAGAAAGACCTTGCTTTTCATGAAAATTCTGAATTCTAGGGACACAGGCAATAGGAGGGCATATTGAAAGTGGAGCTCAATAGATATTTCTTTACAATTCTGCTTAACATTATCGTTAGTGTCTATTAAGGATTATCTGCTATGGATACCTCCAAGAAGCTCTATTTATCAATATGCTTGCACCAGAAGTATCTGCAAACTGCCTTTATTGGTTTTGTCAAGTTATAGGATAGCAAATTTATAATAATAATTTTGAAATATCTTGATATTGTCCTTTTTCATTTAAACAAATGTTTATATTGCAATGCTAAATGTTAAATTTGGATACATTTTACTACCTTTAAAAAATTGTCCGACAATGGACATGTATGTGAAAATTAGAATTCACTAAAATTAATTTTGTGTAATACTTCCAGTTTAAGGACGGCATTTCAAACTTATACAAATTGTTAACTCACTACAGTAGCACAGTTTAGGTAAGCCCTAAGGACATTTGGTTCAGCATTCCAGAACCCATTGTTACTTTTTTGTGGAATTTGTGTATTAAATAAGAAGAGGAAATGAGATAAAAATGAGAAATATTTCTACTAAGTTCCACTATAAAAAATTCATGTAGTAACACAAATATATAACCTAGTATGAGTTAAGAAACTGTTATTCACAATGACAAATTAACATTGGAAAAAATAAGGTCAAGCAGAGAAAGCTTAAAAGATTTTAATCATAAGCATGACATACATAAATATGGTTTCCTTGATATGAAGATTTTTGTTTCCTAAAAAGTTCAATAACATTAGTGGTTTTTTTTAGTATCATATTCATGTTCTCATTGATTTTTTCAAGTGCACATGAGATAATCTTGAAGTTGGGAGAGTTATATGATTTATAATGTGAGGCATCATATAAGCTTACTTCATTGAATTTTTATTTTTTTAATTGTTAAATTTTGTTTGGGGGGGGGTCTTTTTAGGGTCACACCCACAGCATATGAAAGTTCCCAGGCTAGGGGTTGAATCCAAGCTGTACCTGCTGGCCTATACCACAGTTCATGGCAACATTGGATCCTTAACCCACCAAGCAAGGCCAGGGATCGAACCAGCATCCTCCTGGATACTAGCCGGGTTCGTTACCACCGAGCCATGCTGGGAACTCCTCATTGCATTTTTAAATCTGAACCAACCCCTGTAGGGACTTTATGAATTTTCTAAAGTCATGAAAGTTTTTTTGCATTTCAAATTTCTTGAGTGAAAGTGTTTTACTTTTAGAAAGTCAACAATGATCCATCACTAATAAAGAAACTTGTCCAAAAAGATTTATATAAATGATCAGGTCTAAAGTTTATTTTTTTAGATGAGCATAGATGCATAAATTAGAGGCAAAATGTCTCACAGCTGTTTTATCACAGAACCTGAGGGAAAAACCCAAATATCTGATTTCTTTCTTGCTTCCTCGCTTGCTTTATTTATTTTATGTAATTTTATTATTGTATAATTGATTTACAATGTTGTGTGAGTTTCAGGTGAACACAAAGTGACTCAGCCAAATATCCAGATTTCTCAGTGTTTTTCTACTATGTCACACTTCCCCTCATGTATATTTATATTTGGGTAAAATGTTTTGTTTTTGTTTGTGCATTTGTTTTTTTGTTTTTTTGTTTGTTTGTTTTTTGTTTTTTTTTTTTTGATGAGTGACAGTACTGTTCTCTCAAAGGAAACTGACATCCTCATAGAACTCTAAGTATTTGATCAAATAATCTGATTTACTTTTTGGTAAAGTATTTTTAAGAAAGAGCTTCCAGTATGGAAGTAGGTGGAGTTAAATCAGGTAGAATCATCCACTTCAAAGACATTTTTTTTTTCCTACTTTAAATTTCACTTTCCTTTTGTCAGTTCAGAATGTAAAAGAGTATTTTTTTTTAATGCATACATTTTTTTTCAAATAACAGACTGGTTTTATTCATAAACTTTTCTTGTAATAACATAGAACTGTTGGTTACCGCCTACGGTTTAAAATTGCAGTACTTTTTTTTTTTTATTTTTCCAGAACAGGTTTTTTTGTTTTTTGTTTTTTTATTGTGTAAGGATTCCATTTAGTATGTGAAGCAGTTGAAGCTAACAAAGGAATGAAAAGTGATTCACTCAAATCTAATTTTTAAAAGGGTTCCTTTTTATGAAGCAGACGAGGTTACCCTACAGCTCTGGAGGAGGAAGCGTGCTCTGGCCAATTGAGGCCTTGTCAACCTGGTAGTTGTTGTTTAAGTAGGAGCCTCAGTGCTATTATCCCTTCTTATGCTGTGATCCAAATAGGCTGCTACATGGAGCTGAACACAATGGGAACAGATAAATATCCTTCTCTGCACAGGTGAAAAAGCAAACAGTACACTTTTCCTCTTACAATTGCTTCCAAATGCACTGCACCTATCAGTAAAGTTAAGGATGTCTATTATTTTTAAAATTAGGAAATGTGAATAGCTTCTGACAAAAAGACACTTCTTAACCTTAATAGTTCCAGAATACATTGAATTCTGACCTTTCTGCATCACTGCTAATAATTCTTGGACCGGATTTACTCTTGATTATTCTGGGACCACCCAGGGGAGTTCATGATATAAAGCAGAAAGGAAGTAGATAGATAGAGTCCAGACTAAATGATAGCAGTTTTTCTCCCTATTGAACACTAGTCCTTGGAGAGAAACAAGCAGCTTGGGCTTCTGGGACTCTTCAGACTTAATTTTGCCTCAAAAATCCATTCTGAAAGGGCCAGAATGCCATTTTTAAAAAGAGAACCTGCCACAAAACCCAACAGGTTGACAAGTTAGAAATTACTGTACACTGCTTGTGTAGAGAACAGAACATACCTTTAACCTGAAAAGCTCGTTATTGGAAAAAAGGTGCTGTACCACTCTTCAATTTACTGTATACAGCACTTGTTGGAACTGATTTCTTTTTGACAAGGTTATACAGGATCTGTTGTGCTCTAATAAGCTCCAATAACAAAATGTGGTTGCATTTTTTCAATTTCTTCATTAGGATGTGAAAAAAAGAACACTTTTTCTATTATTTTGAATTGTATATTGTGATTTAGAGCTCTAACACTTTTAAAAACATTGAAAGACTGCATTTGGAATGTAAGATTCTTTAGTGTATTATATATATGTACACACACATATGTATATATATACATATATATATATATTTTAAATAATCTTTTGGACTGGAAGACGCTTAGCAGAAATTCGTAAGAATTATCTCGTACATGGTAAAAGGTGGGGGGATTTCTTGCAGAGATTAGGAACATATAAGGCTCAACTACTGATTCATGTTATGTTATTAAAAAATGATACCATTTCCTATCTATTGACAACATTGCTTTTACCACCAAAGGATGCATTATTTATATAGCACCAGTCAAATTCAAAACATAGAAGTAAGTATCCTGAGGAAGCACAGAAGTATAGCATGGAGTCTATGACTGCTCCCTATTATCTTATCATCTTGTTGGTTCAGAAGAAAAAAAAAAAAGAAAAATTAGTAATGTATTAAGCACCAAGTGAATTTTACAGCCTTCCAGTTTTCAATCATGAAGCTCATTGATATATATTCTGTTTACTCTGAACTTTATTATTAATGAGTTAGACTATTTGGGTGTATGAATTGATTATATAAATTTGAGAAAAAGTTTTAATGTTGCCATAATGCTACACATGTATTTTGATAAGATAGCTTCCTCTGAGGGAGGGAGGGAGAGAGACGTGGGGTTTGTGAAAGGCACATAACTCTGGGTATGTTCATAGCAGTCATGACTGTAAGATCGCTCTCATGGGGGAGGGGTATTGATAACAAAGTGAGGGAAGCAGTAGATAAACTCTGAAATCATGAGAATTATTCAAAGAAGGGGAATCAGTGGGATTTAGTTGATCAAGGAAGTCTTCATAGAACAGGTAGGAATCAGGCTGAAACTTGACAGTAGCATTTTACTAGGTACATCAAGAAAAGGGAAACTATTCTAAGATGAGATTGGGCAATACTGAGGAACTGGGTCAGAAAAAATTTGTCCTAAGGCAAAATGTTAGTTTTAAAAACAAATATGTGTTCATTTATAAAGATTGAGCCTATAGTTTATTGGATAGATAGGTACATAAACATACGTGTCATGGTGATACAGTATATAATAAGCATATGTAGAGGTGTGTGCAAAGTGCTTGAAAGCACATTGAAGGAAGATACATTAACTCTGCAGAGTTGAGGGATGCTTTGCAAATGAGATCATATTTAAACTGGACTTGAAGGATCAACAAGAAGAAAACCAAGTTTGTGAAACAGGATATAGCTCCAAGAACACAGCAGCAAAGAAATAGAAAAAGCTAAGTCTAGAACTTGGGGAAAGCACTCGTATTGGGGCAGATATTTAGTGCGCTAGGCTTTGGATTTTTTATTTATGTTAACTTGGCACTATAAGAAATGAAGAAAAGAAGCCCAGCATATGTGCTCTGAGGTACTCTAGCCTCTGTTGTTCCAAAAATCTTTAACATTGAAGCATATCAAATCAATGGTGGGTGCAGTTTGGAGTTCATCTCAGAGTCATGTGGATTAAGCAGATGATGGATGAATGGATTTATCGTAGCAAAGTTTAGCCATGGTGCCTGAACACAGATTTTTAGTTTCTTAATTTAATAACTTTGTTATGTGAGTTGAAATTGTGTTTCTACAAGTGAATAGGTTCTTATAGAAGTAACCCACAGTATTTACCTTGTATTTATTTATAACCCAACTTTCACATGAATAACTTTTGCAGCCTACTGTACTAAGATGCAGTTTTTCAATTGACTAGATTTGGGATTCTTTCTGACATTATTGAAATACTCTTGAATTTTACTTTTACACTAGAATAGCATTTTATATATGTTACAAGTAAAATGAAAACCATAATTTCTTTTAATTCATACCTTATATGTAGGTAGAACTATAAGGAAATATTTTCAGGTCTTAAGAACCTTCACTTTGCTCAGTTTCCTATCAATAAAAATGCTCATATTTTTCCCTTGAAGGCAATTAGTGATTTTACTATGGCTACTATAGTTTTCACTAAAACTGTAGTTTTTGATTAAGAATCGTGGACCTCTGTAAATGCAGTTTAATATATTTTTTAAACCGTGGAGAAATTTTAGCAAGTTTATGCATTTAGTATATAGTTAATAAGTAGTTCCTTAAGATTTAATCTGCTAGTGAAAGATTTTAAACACATAACCATAATGTCAGAGAAATTGGTGTGAAATATTTATACATATAGTCATAAAAACTTTTAACAACTTGAAAATATTATATCACTTTCAAACATATTTCTTATTAACTAGAATATACTTTTATTTCTTATTATGAAGAAATTTATTGAAATTTCTTTTTTGGATTTAAATTATATCTAAATGATTTGTATATACCGATTTCTCTGATCAGGTATAAACTAAAATAAATAAATACAATTTAGTTGTTTTCACTTTGTTCACTTCTCAAGATACATTTTTTATCCACTATATATTTTGTCAGTTGCTAACTACATTACTTATGCCATGACATCTAGAAAATATTTAATACAGTTAATTTCTTTTGTAAATTATAAAATCTGAGCTTATTTTAATCATTTTTCTGAGCAAATTCAATACTGTTTAGTTAAATTAACATACTCTCCAAGGAAAATGACAACAAAAAAATGAGCCCATCTTTGTATTGTAGAAATCAGAGATTAAATATCATGTAATTAATTGATTGACCTATTAGATGGTTATCATTTCTGAATTTTATTCATAAATTACATACCATTAATTTTTCTATTTTTTATTTATAGTTATCTTAGTGCCCATTTAAATAACCTTTAATCATAGGATGTTAACATGTAAGGCATATATTAAAATCGTCTGATATTGACAAGTCGTATTCAGTGAATTACTTGTTAATATGACTACAAATTATGTGGCTTTATGAACAGAATTAGTAAATCAGTGTTGAACCAAGATTAAGTTATTTTTATTGTGCATGTGTGCACATGTATATGCATGTGTGTAATTCCTCTGCATATGAATGAGTGCATTTTTATTCCTTGGGGAAATAAAAATGGTCGTGTCTTAGAAGGGCAGAAAATGACGTGCATTTTCTATCGTGTGCTATATTTGATTGAATATTCTTTTTATTAACGTATTAATAGCATAATGGTTTTTAAAATGCACAGCATTCTAGATGCCTCAAAAATGAAGCAAATGATTATTACTAGTGTTTTCAATTTAATATTTCTTTATGAAAATGTAGCTTCATTATCACAATGTCTAAATAAAAGCCCAAAAGTGAATACACAAAACAGGACCTTTTAAATAATTGCTGAATGATGCCAAATGTTGCCACTCACTTAAAGAGTGAAAACTAGAGAGATGGGTGTTTGGCCTTAGGGAAGACAGCCTAGAGTTTTGCTTATTTTTTCTTTGACAAGAGTTATAATCAGGCAGATATAATACGTGAACTTGAGGTGGAATGTTGAAGAAACCTTTCTCTCCATAATACTCATATTTAAAAATATATTTTCTGTAATATAGCATATATGTGTGTGTATATATACACATGTATATGTCATTTTAGAGACAAGAAAACTAGTCTTCTCACCCATTCAGTGGAGTTAATAATAGACAACTCATAAATTTGTTGTGATTATTCACCACTGATCATAATGAGAGTTTCCTAGTGAGCCCTCCTGGCCTTTCACTCTTGCTTGAAAATCTCAAATCAGATGAAATGGAGAGCGTTCATAAGGAGGTGTGGAGCATATGAATCTCAGGTCAGGCTTACATAGCTTTCGAAGTAGCAGGATATGTAGGCAAAGATTCATTTTATTAGGAAGGAAAATTATTGAAGGAATGAGTTATAGGGTTTGGTCTTGAAAATGTATCTTCAGAAAATAAAAACTGTATGTATTAAAGACAGAGAAGAAATGTTTTTGAGCAGAATTAAAGAAAATTTTAGTTCTGTATTAATTAGTTGATCCTGTCAAAGTGAACTTTTCTAGATCCCCTGAAATATATGTTTATAATGCTATGAACAAATTTATTTAGTAACTATTTATTGACCTTCTAAATTGTGCTAAGTTACCAACAATAAAGTAGACAGAGTTCTTCGATTCAAAGATAATTACCAGGTGGGAAGACTGACACTGATAAAATCAGAGCAAATAGAAAGTTTAGGTAGAGAAGTATCACACAATTTCCTTAATCTGTCTGAGAATTTCAGCTATTTCCGACTAATCTTACATTGTTGAATTGTAGTTAATTTCTGATTAATCTTCCAGTGGTGAATATTTAGATTATTTTAACTTTTACTATTTCACAAGAGTTGAAATAATTGAATAGACGTGAATGTACAATAAAAAGATAAAACAATGAAAAAGACGAGAATTTTTTCAAAAGTGAAAATGTTTAAAATGTTTCAGAACACATAGTGTGAAATAATGTTACTAGTGATTAAAAATATGTAACAGTGACTGGAGAGATTTATTTGACAGGTCATTTTCTTGACCCAATTTTCATATTGGCCAAGGTACTTTCCATCAAATCACTTTCAGCAGTTTGCTTTTAGGTACATATAAGTCATGAGAGGAGTGTGAGAGAGAATGATGAGCAGATAAACAAGAGCCGGACTGTGAGTGGTTTATGGTGTTATCTATCTGGACACGTTAAAAAATTCTAGGGCAGTTCTCTTAAAGTTGATTAACAATTATTAAAACTACCTTTTGTTTTTATGCTTGTTGAATATGAGACTGGAGAAAAAAAATCCCATATATCATACATTTTCACATGGGAAATAGAATATTGTTTGGTTTATATAAGAATGATCATAGTACCTGAAAATATATGGACTCTTTCTAATTACCCACCTTTATTGATATGAAATAAGAAAAAGAAATCCAAACAATGTGGGATTTTTTTGTCTTAACTAAAAAAATTAAAAGCACCAAAACTTATTTGCATTTCAGTTCTCAAGAATCAAATGATGTAGCTAATTTTGAAGCACTGCTTTTCAGATCCAATGGTATTTTATTCTAACCCATTCTCTGGTAGCAAATAACCTCATATTTTATAACCTGTAGTATGTTTGATAATATTAATTTTGTTACACGGAGTATTAAAGGACTAATATTATTGTATTTTGTTTGATAGCTCTGGAAGATATTTCCCTTTGCATTAATTAAATACATATATTTTGAAATTCTAATGAGCAAATGATTTTGCTAACACATAAAGAACATATTATTTTCTATTTTAGATAGGCATGAAAATTAAAATTACACATTTTTTTTAAACTTAGAAAATGTCTTTCATTTACCTCCAGCCAGCTTAAACTATTTAGGAATGTGTACAATGAAAATCAGAAGATATTATACAAATTAATAAACAAGAAGCATATGTATACATATTCGTGATATTTATCAATTTATAATGCTGTTAAAGTCAGTTCTACTTTATGATCATGGTAATCATACCCCAAGCAATACCCATTTTCTCTAGTGATTAATGTAGCACCATTGGGTTTTCAGAAGGTTGTTTTCTTAATTTGACTGGCCAGGAAACATTTTCCCTGTTAAAAAACAGGTATAAACATCAATACTGAAGATAAGAGAGTTATCTCCTGCTGTTTTCTGATGTCTCCAGTGTAGAGAATTCAGCAGGTCAAAGTCTGAGGATTGAGTAGGGCTATTTATCAGAAGTAAGGAACTAGAAAAATTTTGATGTGACTCAGAGACTTTAGCTGAGAGAATGACAGGAAGCCTTTTAATAGCCAAATAATCTGTCAAATACTCTGAATATACAGGAGCTGTGTACCAAACATGTTAAATCAAACCCCAGCACAGTAATTACAGGTAATTTGTGAACTGTTTCTAATTTCCTTACTGTGTAAATTATACACCTCTCCGCTTGAGACAAGATTTGACTCTCAGAGGATTTTACCGAAGTTCTCATTGCTTGACACTGGCTGTATTGTTTCAGTGTTCTCTATGCTGCTCTTCATATTTTCAGCTGGTTTTGAGTGAAAGGAAGGAAGATTTTGATGTTAAAAACTATTCTTTCTCTTTACGATGTCTATTTGAATCTACTGTCAACTTTTGGCATCTGGTTATGGATTAGAGATTGAATGTTATGGTTCAAATCTTTATTCAATAACTTCTCTTAGGTATGCCAAGTAAAATAAGTCATAAACATCTCAGATTATTGAGTTTCATGCTAGTTGACTCAATACTTGTTAAAGACTCCTAGGTACTGCAAAATTGTTAGAAGGCGTTACCAGCTAATCAGGGTAAGAATTGCAAGACTCTAAGCTGTACATTAACATCATTTGTGAGAAAAGGAAAAGCAAAATAATAATAATAACAATTGGCTTCTTTTTTGTTTCTAAAGATTGCTTTCATCCTGTCATTAAGTTTTCTTAAAAAAATCAAAAAGCATTTAACATTCATATACTCATCCATTGTTAACATTTCTTTAATCTTATATGGTGGTGTTATTTGTGTTTATTTTCTGTTGTGTTGTTCCCTTGTTTACTTCTTTGACAAAGCATGTCATTTTTTGTTTTACCTATCTGTATTTTGCTACTGCATGTCAAACTTTTTAAATGACTCAGCGAACAAATGAATTCTTGTCATTTTAAATTTCACTTTAAATATTGCAGGCAATCTGCTTATTCTCAAACACTGCTCCAAGTTTTTGCTTTGTGTAGGAGCATGAAAAAGAAGTGAACAGAAAATGACAAGAACCATGTGGTACAGCCAGTCTTGTACCAGATAATCTGTTTAAGCCTGTTAATGTTAAGCTTAAATAAGATATATGTATTTATAATTTGAATCATTTGCGTTTCTCTTTTGTTTGCATGATATGATTTTGTTTTATATTTTGTTTTTTTCCACTCACCAGATGTTCCCAACACTTTGCTTCCCACTACTATCATCCCCTCCCTTACCACTGCAACAGTCACAACCACTGTAGCCATAACCACCAGCCCAACCACATCTGCAACAACCAGCAACATAAGAGGTACAGTATGCTTCTTTGTTATGGCCTGGAAAACACATTAAATAGAACTTTAAAGGTTTTTTTTTAAGGGTATAGGAATTGAGATCCAATTTTACTTAACTATAAGAAGTAATCAAGTCACCCCAATTACTATCAGTTAGGGTTATCGAAATATGAGAAAAGATGGTACATTTTAATTTTTCTTAGTGTCAATTATGACTTATGAAAATGTTTCAGAATATAGGTTAAAATATATGAAGCTCTACAATACTGAATATTTAGAATGTGATCAAGGGACACTTTTTATTTTCCTTGCCTTATAAATGCAAACAGAAAAATAAGATGTTCACGAATGCAGAGGTTGTTTTTGCTTTATTAAGACCATAGTTTTATGTTAATGATTTGTTATTCCTCTGCAACTAGATTAAAATGCCTACAGTGTTGAATTTGTTTTAAAATTAGCATAATCCATGGAGTCAGTGTAAACCATTCACCACATAGAACTTCTAAGTAAATGTTTAACATATCCTAAAATGAGTGGAATTACTTATTCCACTCAGAATTTCCTAAAAGCAAATGCTCTAGAGTTGTCCAGGATGGCAGGAATTGATATTTGGCTCCATGAGTAATTTCTGACATCAGTTTACTACTAATAACCATTTTTATCTCAAGGAGAGCAACTAAAAGAAATTGAAGTAATCTTTAAGAGAAAAAAAAATCACATCATGGTTTTAGAAATATTAAAAAAAAAAGCATTTCTGAGTAGTTGTTAAGTGGTTAGCAGGTGATGAAGAAATAAAAAGTTGTTTGAGTGCATTATAGAAATGCACGTTTTAAGCTTTATTTCTGCATAAGCGATGTTCAGAGACAATTTGTCCTATTTAATTCTGTCTTTTTCTACTTCTTATATATGTTCTGTGTCATGTTGGCTATACTAATATGTGTTAAACTTAACGTTTTAATTTGAGATCATGAAGACTTTACAATAATATATATCTAATTAAAGTTTTATCAGGGATAGAACTTTATAACATTATTTTCCTTCACTTGTAAGACTGTTTAATTATACATCTGTGTTTCTTAGAATGTTTATTAATTCTCAATATTAAAGAATATATATATATTGAGCTTTTACTTAGCAGTTATCATAGTACTTTTCTTTTGTTCCATAAAATATATTTTAATATCTCATAATTGTTAATTTAAAATAGGTATGCCGACGCTGTTACACAATGTACAATATTGACAGCTAAAGTAGCAATAAGAATTTCTCAAAATATCTAGTATTTCTGACAAACTGTTTTTGAGCCAAATCTGTAAGTAGAAAAGTTTAAGATCTTTTTCATAGCAATTTATATAAAAATGGGAGGAAAAAATAATGAAAATAAAGAAAAAGGTAAAAAATAATGATATATGAAGTGAAAGGTATCTAAAATTCTACTTTGCTTTAATTTATGGTTTTTATAAATATTTTTACAAACAGTAACTCAAATGAAATGTAATTATTGCATACCAACAAGGTCTCTATGACAATGTTAAGTTCCAACAATACAAACAAATCACTTTGATGGAAAAGGAGAGAAATATATTGACTTAAATATTTCTTAAAGTTTGCTTAAAACAGAAAAGACTAATAATCAATTATTCCTTTCTTCTTCAACATATATTTTTCAAGTATCTATTATACACACATGCACACACACACAGGACTATGCCAGGCCCTAAACTTATGAGAATTACATGTATTTTACCCCAAAAAGGCTAGCAACTAAATTAATGCACTTTCCCCCAGATAACCAATGTCTCTGTTTAGTTAATGAAAAGTGGCACCAAGATATGTGAAAAAAAGTGTATTTTGTAAGTTAGGCAATTCAAAGCATCTATTTTATATAGAAAAAAATGGGAATACCAACATCAAATGTCTGCATTGGAGGAAGTGGGGGAGTCACTCAATATATAAACATTGTTATGATTTTTGTACTCTATCCCTTTAAAGTTATATGATACTCATCTATCTGTGCATTAAATTAGAGATATTAAATTGGAGCTTTCAGATGCAATTATATTTTAAGTAGAATTCATTCATCTACAAATTAATGAAAGATGTTTCAGTTATGATTTTAAAGATATCATAATAAGAATATGTTGTATAAGAAAAACTGAGGACAAAATATTTTCAGCTTGCAGATTTTTTTTTTACATTTATTTGCTTTATCCCTTTCTCTCATCCAGTAATCTGAGGTAAAATAGCTATATTTAATATTATTAGATTTAAATGGTGTTTCTTCAAATTTTATTAACAGTAATATTTATCTCTCTACATATACATATTTAATAAATGACTACAAATGAATCACTATTCATATCTCCATTTACACACTTTCACCACCCCTGCTGTTACTGAGTTTTCTCTCTGAAGTTATGATAAACATCCAATTTAAAATAAATTAAAGAATCAAAGCTGTAGCTATATTAAAAATCAAGATAAAATAGAGCAAAGAAACCACTCAAATCGTTTGGTCATAACCTTGACAATCTGCACATCTCTTCAGTTTGTACCTGAAATGCATCCCTGTGTGCAGGAAGAGAAGCTTCAGTCATATGGAAGAAAGGCTGGCAATTAGCAGTATCCTGTTACAAATAAGGATGCTAAAACACAGAGAAGGGAGCAAACTTGAGCAGTCAAGGGAAAGACAGAGAATAAGTGAGCCTTGGAATCATATTTAAGTTCAAGTTTTAGTTCTGTTTACAAAGTCTTTGGTGACTTTGTGAACCAAATTTAGCATCAGCATTTCCATCAGAAAAATGAAAACCACTTAATTCTCAGATTGTCTTGAGGATTGGATAATATTTAGAGTTCTGGCAACATAATCAGTACTCGGGGGCATGACAGTTTTGCTCAGTTCTTTTTAGTAAAACAGATGTGTTTACATGTAGTTGTAATGAAATGGTGCATTTTTCCTATAGTAATTCTAGTTTTAGTTCTAGCAAAAGTCTTTAGTGTTAGTGCACTGATTACATTTTAATTTCAAACCTATTTTTAATTGATTATGTGAAAAAATTAATATTAAAATGACAGTAAAGCATATGGGAATTTATCTATCCTTGGATATAGCAATTGTAATTTTTTCATGATATTGATAGTATTCTTTATTTATATCACGTATCTAAAATCTGGACATTTTATCGATGACTTTAAATATTTTTTTATTACAAACAATGCGACAACACATTTTAGTTCTCTGCTTATAAAGAAATTGCACCTTTTAAGAATAGTGGCCTGATTAATCCTATCAACTAATTCAGAAGATATATATTTTATATATATGCACTCATATATCTATATAGATCTCTATATATATATATTCTTTTTTAAATGGTTTATAGTTTTTTTAGGTCTGTAATTAATTTTTAATGAGATAAACTTTAATGAGTTAGATATGATAATTTATAAAATGGTTCCAAATGAACTGATGTTATTTCTAGTATAAATATTATTTTTGTATGGTATCCTTAATTTGAAAGCTTTTGTTAAAATTTTTTCATATTGTATAATTTTTATTTTATAATAACTATCTCATAATCTAGGAAACTTTAGCAGCACCCTCATTTACAGATCATGATATAAAGATATAAAAAACTCAGGAAATAAATATGACATAGTGATATATATTAGTGATTATGTCTATTTATTATGATTCTTTATTTTTCATTGTTTAATTGTTATTTTTTCCTAACAAATTTTTTTTTCCCACTGTACAGCATGTGGACCCAGTTACACATACATGTATACATAATTTTTTATCCCATTATCATGCTCTGTTGTAAGTATCTAGACATAGCTCTCAATGCTACACAGCAGGATCTCATTGTTAATCCATTCCAAAAGCAATAGTTTGCATCCATTAACCCCAAGCTCCCAATCCCTCCCACTCTCTCTTCTTCCCCCTGGGCAACCACAAGTCTCTTCTCCAAGCCCATGATTTTCTTTTCTGTGAAAAGGTTCATTTGTGCTGGATATTAGATTCCAGTTATCAGTGATATCATATGGTATTTATTTTTCTCTTTCTGACTTACTTTACTCAGAATGAGAGTCTCTAGTTCCATCCATGTTGCTGCAGATGGCATTATTTCATTCTTTTTTATGGCTGAGTAGTATCCCATTGTGTGTGTATATCACATCTTCCTAATCCAATCATCTGTCGATGGACATTTCGGTTGTTTCCATATCTTGGCTATTGTGAATAGAGCTGCAATGAACATGTTTCTTTTTTGAGGAAAGTTTTGTCTGGATATATGCCCAAGAGTGGGATTGCTGGATCATATGGTAGTTCTATGTATAGATTTCTAAGGTATCTCCATACTGTTCTTCATAGTACTTGTACCAGCTTGCAGTCCCATCAACAGTGCAGGAGGGTTCCCTTTTCTCCACATTCCCTCTAGCATTTGTTATTTTGGACTTATTAATGATGGGCATTCTGGCTGGTGTGAGGTGGTAGCTCATGGTGGTTTTGATTTGCATTTCTCTAATTATCAGGGATGTTGAGCATTTTTTCATGTGCTTGTTGGCCATCTGTACATATTCCTTGGAGAAATGTCTATTCAGGTCTTTTGTTCATTTTGCCATTGCGG